>NC_056750.1:178926528-178984704 GCF_019279795.1 Protopterus annectens | reverse complement strand
GCTCATAATCGACTCGCTGACTGACACAAGCATCCTCCAAAAGGGTCTCACAGAGATGGATAACTGGTGCCAGAGCCATGGCCTAAAGCTAAATGCCAAAATGTGCATAGTCATCCCCTTTGGGAAAAACAAAGTGCCCACAAATTACCACATAGGTGGTAATCCAATAAGTATGGAAGAAGTAATTAAGGATATGGGGACCCAAGTAGATAGCAATTTCTCCTTTGACAATCACGTTGCCAAAGTGATTAGAAAGACCTTCTATATAGCCCACCTTATCACGAAAGGGTACACATCTAGATCAAAAGAGGTCATTGTGCCCCTCTACTCATCACTAATCAGGCCCATAATTGAATACAATGCACCATTTGGGATGTACCTTACCTGACACCTGCAGCAACTGGAAAGACCACAAAAGTACCTCACCAAGAGGATCAAGGGACTCAAACAGATGCCCTACACAGTTAGGCTAAGGAAACTCCAGCTCTACTCAGTTGCTTACCACCTTCTCAGAGGCAATCTGTGCCTGACGTATAAAGCCATGTCTAAACCAGAATTAATGGACATGCTCCACCTCAGGAAATCCAAATCCCTTAGAGTTACACGCTCCAGGGACTTAAACCTCAGCACAGAAATAAATAGGACATGCTGGAGGGACAGATTCATATCCCAGAGGCTCTCCTCACTCTGGAAAAAAATCCCAATCCATGTTAGGCAGAGCCCCTCAATGACCCACTTCAAGAGAATCTTGACGAGTGGATGAGAGATCGTAAGTTTACCCCTGGGATCTCTTCTGTGTCCCTACTAGACAGAGGCACAGTAAACTAACCTTAAAAGGGCTATCTTCTGTGACCTACTATACAGAGGCACAGTCAACTAATCTAAAAGGGTGGCGAAAGCCAAACACACTCTGGCTAGGCTTATAAATGCCCTAGGGCAGATAGCCTAGTATCAACCTATGAACCTAATCACTGCTCATGTATCACTCCTTAGCTAATAACATGATCACTGACCATATACCACTCCTTAACTGATTACATGATCACTGCTTATGTACCACTCTTTAACTAATAACATGATCACTGCTTATGTATCACTCTTTAAATAATAACATGATCACTGACCATGTACCACTTTTTAACTAATAGCATGATCAATGCTTATGTATCACCCCATAACTAATAGCATGATCAATGGTTATATATCACTCCTTAACTTATAACATGATCACTGAGCATGTACCACTCCTTAACTAATAACATGTTCACTGCTCATGTATCACTCCTTAACTAATATCAGGATCACTGCTCATGTATCACTCCTTAACAAATAGCATGATCACCGACCATGTACCACTACTTAACTAATAACATGATCACTGACCCTGTACTGATCCTTAACTAATAATATGATGACTGCTCATGTTTCACTCCTTAACTAATAATATGACCACTGAAAATGTACCACTCCTTAACTAATAATATGATCACTGACAATTCACCACTCTTTAACTAATAACATTATTACTGCTCATGTATCACTCCTTAACTAATAATCTGATCACTGACCAAGCACCACTCCTTAGCTAATAACATAATCACTGCTTATGTTTCACTCCTTAACTAATAACATGATCACTGCTTTTGTATCACATTTTAACTAAAAACATGATCACTGCTCATGTCCCACTCCTTAACTAATAACATGATTACTACTTTGCATCACTACTTAACTAATAACATGATCATTGACCATGTACCACTCCTTAACTATTAACATGATCACTGACCATATACAACTAATAACATGATCACTGACCATGTACCACAACTAACATGATCACTGACTATGTATCACTCCTTAACTTACAACATGATCAGTGACCATAAACCACTTCTTAATTAATAACATGATCACTGACCATGTACCACTCCTTAACTAATAACATTATCACTACCCATGTACCACTCCTTAACTAATAACAATATCACTACCCATGTACCACTCCTTAACTAATAACATGATCAATGACCATGTACCACTTCTTAACTAATAACATTATCACTGGACATATATGACTACATAACTAATAACAAGATCACTGCTCGTGTATCACTCCTTAACTAATAGCATGATCACTGACCATGTATCACTACTCAACTAATAACATAATCACTGCTTATGTATCACTCCTTAACTAAAAACATGATCACTGCTTATGTATCACTTCTTAACTAATAACATGATCACTGTTTATGTATTACTCCTTAACTAATAACATAATCACTGCTTACATATCACTCCTTAACTAATAACATGATCACCGCTTATGTATCAATCCTTAACTAATAACATGATCACTGCTTATGTATCACTTCTTAACTAAGAACATAATGACAGCTTATGTATACTCCTTAACTATTAACATGATCACTGCTTATGTATCACTTCTTAACTAATAACATAATCACTGGCCATGTACCACTTCTTAACTAATAACATGATCATTGCTCATGTATCATTCCTTAACTAATAATATAATCACTGACCATGTACCACTCCTTAACTAATAACATGATCACTGCTTATGTATCACTCTTTAACTAATAACAAGATCACTGCTCATGTACCACACCATAACTAAAAACATGATCACTTCTTATGTATCACTCCTTAACTAATAACATGATCACTGACCATATACCACTCCTTAACTAATAACATGATCACTGACCATGCAACACTCCTTAACTAATAACATTATCACTGCCCATGTACCACTCCTTAACTAATAACATGATCACTGCTCATGTATCACTCCTTAACTAAGAACACAATAACTTCGCATGCACCACTCCTTAACTAATAAAATGATCACTGCTTATGTATCTCTCCATAACTAATAACATAATCACTGCTTATGTATCACTCCTTAACTAATAACATAATCACTGCTTATGTATCACTCCTTAACTAATAACATAATCACTGCTTATGTATCACTCCTTAACTAATAACATGATCACTGCTTATGTATTACTCCATAACTAATAACATAATCACTGCTTATGTATCACTGCTTAACTAATAACATGATCACTGCTTATGTATCACTCCTTAACTAATAACATGATCACTGCTTATGTATCACTCCTTAACTAATATAATCACTGCTTATGTATACTCCTTAACAAATAACATGATCACTGCTTGTGTATCACTCCTAAACTAATAACATAATCACTGCTTATGTATCACTACTTAACTAATAACATGATCACTGACCATGTAACACTCCTTAACTAATAACATGATCACTGCTTATGTATCACTCCTTAACTAATAACTTGATCACTGACCATGTACCACTCCTTAACTAATAACATTATCACTGCCCATGTACCACTCCTTAACTAATGACACGATCACTACCCATGTACCACTCCTTAACTAATAATATGATCACTGCTTATGTATCATTGCTTAACTAATAACATGATCACTGACCATGTACAACTCCTTAATTAATAACATGATCACTGACCATGTACCACAACTAATAACATGATCACTGACCATGTATCACTCCTTAACTTAAACCATGATCACTGACACTGTACCACTCCTTAGCTAATAACATGATCACTGACCATGTACCACTCCTTAACTAATAACATTATCACTGCCCATGTACCACTCCTTAACTAATAACATGATCACTACCCATGTACCAGTCCTTAACTAATAACATGATCACTCACCATGTACCCCTTCTTAACTAATAACATTATCACTGCCCATGTACCTCTCCTCAACTAATAACATGATCACTGCTCATGTATCACTCCTTAACTAAGAAAACAATAACTGCTCAGGTATCACTCCTTAACTAATAGCATGATTACTGACCATGTATCACTCCTTAACTAATAACATAATCACTGCTTATGTATCACTCCTTAACTAATAACATGATCACTGCTTATGTAGCACTCCTTAACTAATAACATAATCACAGCTTATGTATCACTCCTTAACTAATAACATGATCACTGACCATGTACTACTCCTTATCTAATAATATGATCACTGTTTATGTATCACTCCTTAACTAATAATATGATCACTGCTTATGTATCACTCCTTAACTAATAACATAATGACTGCTTATGTATACTCCTTAACTAATAACATGATCTCTGCTTATGTATCTCTCCTTAACTAATAACATGATCACTGACCATGTACCACTCCTTAACTTATAACATGATCACTTACCATGTATCACTCCTTAACTAATAACATGATTACTGACCATGTACCACACCTTAACTAATAACATTATCACTGCCCATGTACCACTCCTTAACTAATAACATGATCACTGACCATGTACCACTCCCTAACTAATAACACAATCACTATCCATGTACCACTCCATAACTAATAATATGATCACTGCTTGTGTACCACTCCTTAACTAATAACATGATCAATGACCATGTACCACTCTCTAACTAACACAATCACTATCCATGTACCACTCCATAACTAATAACATGATCAATGCTCATGTATCACTCCTTAACTAATAACATGATCACTGACCATATACCACTCCTTAACTAATAACATGATCACTGCTTATGTATCACTCTTTAACTAATAACATGATCACTGCTCATATACCACTTCTTAACTAATAACACGATCACTGCTTATGTATCACTCCTTAACTAATAACACGATAACTGCTCATGTACCACTCCTTAACTAATAGCATGATCACTAATCATGTACCCCTCTTTAATTAATAACATTATCACTGCTCATGTATCACTCCTTAACTAATAACATGATCACTGCTCATGTATCACTCCTTAACTAATAACATGATCACTGAACTTGGACCATTCCTTAACTAACAACATGATCACTGCTTATGTATCACTCCTTAACTAATAGCATGATCACTGGTTATGTATTACTCCTTAACTTATAACATGATCACTGAGCATGTACCACACCTTAACTAATAACATGTTCACTGCCCATGTATCACTCCTTAACTAATAACATGATCACTGCTCATGTATCCCTCCTTACCTAATAACACAATCACTGACCGTGTACCACTCCTTAACTGATAACATGATCATTGACCATGTACCACTCCTTAACTAATAACATGATCACTGCTCATGTCCCCTCCTTAACTAATAACATGCCCACTGCCCATGTATCATTCCTTAACTAATACTATGATGACTGACAACTCACCACTTTTTAACTAATAACATTATTACTGCTCATGTATCACTCGTTAACTAATAATATAATCACTGATCATGCACTACTCCTTAACTAATAACATAATCACTGTTTATGTATCACTCCTTAACTACTAACATGATCACTGCTTATGTATCACTCCTTAACTAATAACATGATCACTGACCATGCAACAGTCCTTAACTAATAACATGATCACTGCTTATGTATCACTTTTTAACTAATAACAGGATCACTGCTCATGTCCCACTCCTTAACTAATAACATGATTACTGCTTATGTAGCACTCCTTAACTAATAACATGATCACTGACCATGTACCACTCCTTAACTAGTAACATGATCACTGTTTATGTATCACTCCCTAACTAACAACACGATAACTGCTCATGTATCACTCCTTAACTAATAGCATGATGACTGACAATGCATCACTCCTTAAATAATAACATAATTACTGCTTATGTGTCACTCCTTAACTAATAACATGATCACTGCTTATGTATCACTCCTTAACTAATACCACATGATCAATGCTTATGTATTACTCCTTAACTAATACCATAATCGCTGCTTACATATCACCCCTTAACTAATAATATGATCACTGCTTATGTATCACTCCTTAACTAATAACATGATCACTGACCATGTACCACTCCTTAACTGGTAATATGATCACTGCTTATGTATCACTCCTTAACTATTAACATGATCACTGCTTATGTATCACTCCTTAACTAATAATATAGTCAATGCTTATGTATCACTGCTTAACTAATAACATGATCGCTGACCATGTACCTCTCCTTAACTAATAGCATGATCACTGCTTATGTATCACTCCTTAACTAATAACATGATCACTGACCATGTACCACTCCTTAACTAATAACATGATCACTGCCCATGTACCACTCCTTAACTAATAACTTGATCACTGCTCATGTATCACTCCTTAACTAATTATATGATCACTGACCATGTACCACTCCTTAACTAATAACACGATCTCTGCTTATGTATCACCATCACTGCTCATGTATCACTCCTTAATTAATTGTATGATCACTGACCATATACCACTCCTTAACTAATAACACGATCTCTGCTTATGTATCACTCTTTAACTAATAACAAGGTCACTGCTCATGTACCACTGCTTAACTAATAGCATGATTACTTCTTATGTACCACTCCTTAACTAATAACGTGATCACTGACCATGTACCACTCCTTAACTAAAAACATGATCACTGACCATGTACCACTACTAATAACATGATCACTGACCATGTATTACTACTTAACTTACAGCATGATCACTGACCATGTACCACTTCTTAACTGATAACATGATCACTGACCATGTAACACTCCTTAACTAATAACATTATCACTGCCCATGTACCACTCCTTAACTAATAACATGATCACTACCAATGTTCCACTCCTTAACTAATTACATGATCACTTACCGTGTACCACTTTTTAACTAATAACATTATCACTGCCCATGTACCACTGCTTAACTAATAATATGATCACTGCTCATGTATCACTCCTTAAGTAATAAGGCAATAACTGCTCATGTATCACTCCTTAACTAATAGCAGTATCACTCACCATGTATCACTCCTTAACTAATAACATAATCCCTGCTTATGTATCACTCCTTAACTAATAACATGATCACTGTTTATGTATTACTCCTTAACTAATAACATGATCACTGCTTATTTATCATTCCTTAACTAATAACATAATCACAGCTTAGGTATCACTCCTTAACTAATAACATGATCACTGACCATGTATCATTCCTTAACTAATAATATGATTACTGCTTATGTATGACTCCTTAACTAAGCGCTACCAGCCAATCTGAACTGAGCTCAAGGAGCTCATGTCATCATTTGCGGCTGGCTGCAAGCAGGCTGAGAATTTTAAAAGAACTGTTGCTGCCGAGAAAAGAATGCTGGCTTTGAACTTTGCTTATTTCTTATGAAAAGAAATGCCGAGAAAGAATGCTTTTGCTGGCTTGCTTCCTTATGCTGCCATTTGGACTTTGCTTTGGCTTGTTTATGCTGCCATGAACTTTGCTTTGCCTTGCTTATGCTGCTGTGAACTGCCAAGAGAGAATGCTTTTGCTGCCATTTCGAACTGCTGGGAATTAGGTAAGGAACAAAGGGTGTGTTCATGTGTGTGTGTGTGTGTGTGTGTGTGTGTGTGTGTGTGTGTGTGTGTGTGTGTGTGTGTGTGTGTTCAGCAGTAGTATTATAAGTACTAAAATGCAGCAGTTTGTCAAGGAATGTGACTGTTGTATTTAAGCTCAGTATTAAACCTATGAACTTAAGGAACAAATGGGTATGAGTATTTATAACTTGCTGTCCTTCGAGAAGCTTACTTGCTGTGTCAGTAATTAAAACAATGGCATTTTTTGTTACCTCTGTTTATGTGTGATTGTTAGGCATGTATTATTTTTGATGGAAATTAATGATTCTGACTTTAGGGGAAGCTTTTTCTATAAAAGTGTTATAAATCCATCTAGCCACAGACTGACTCTACTATTTTTGGACATGGGGCCTGGTGTCACTTCAACAGTGATTGTTATCAGTGTTGATATCAATTGAAATCGATATTTTTGTTTTTAGTGCTACCTTTATTGGGCTATTAGTTCTCCCAGTAGTGCATTTTCAGAATCAGATCAGGCATTACCTCAGAGTACAGATAGAGGTTATCTCAAGTATTCTATAAGAACAACAATATAGAGAAGGTTCATAAGGTATTTATAAGTAGTCCAAAGTTTCTAGCTTTGTTGTTTTAGTAAGAAGTCATACTTGGTAAGCTGGCTCATGTAGCATAGTACTGTGTTGGATCAGTAAGGTGTGTAGGTGGTATAATGGTATGATTAAGCATATTATTAAGAATTAAATGGGTTTCAGAGATGATTCATTAAGTTTCAGTCTTCCTATTTTTTAAACTGCTGATTTAGCATACTGGTATGTTGCACTGACTGTAGTGTATAGTGTTCTGGGTTCAAGACTTGCCAGTACCATGCATGGTGGTAACACAACATTTTATTCTAGCAACTTTGCAAAATCATACAAGCAATGTTTAAAATGTGTCCCTGGTTTTTGACCTTTTTCCCCCCAAAAAATAAATAATTTCGAGAAGCTGAGCAAGATGCCTATGGCTTACACTACTTCATTCTGTTTATAGTTTGGGTGTGGAACTTTTATGATGGAAATGTTCTGAATTGGGCAGTTTTGTAATTATTGGTTCATGCATTTTCTTTCATTGCCTACGGTATAGCCTACTGGAAAAATGTTCATTCAAACAAATTTAAAATGTGCTCTGTCCAACAAGTGTGCTGTATTATACAAGGAATATAACTTAATAAAGTCAGGAAGGTGTATCAAAGAAAAGAACACATGTATGTTTCTTATTTTGTATGCAAGGGGCCAATGATTTGAAAACAGCCCAAAGGTAATCTTTATCCACCACTGGCCAGATGCATTTTCTTTGAATGTGATGCAGGTTTCAATGTTGTTTCAATGAATGTGAGTTTCAAGGGCAGAGAAGTTTTAATGGAAAGTCTATTTTCATTGTGAGACAGTATTGCTTTGTTTATCAGATGTCTGTTAGTGTTTGTGCATTGATGCGCTGCAAAATGTAAAAATAAAATCCAAATAATCATTATAGAAGTAAAGCAGTATGACACATTAGTGTTTATGATAAATGGGGCAAAATAGCCAAGTAATGGGACATTGGAATGGCTGCAGGGGGGACTCTGGTGACATATTTTGGTTGTCTGTTCTTCAGTTTGTGTTCGAAAGTTGGTATCCCACAATTCCACTGGAGTGGGTGGGGTTACATAATTATGTATGCAAATGTGATGTTAATCAGCGTACAGATTTGTACCTATTTTTCATGGCCCTTGTCCAGATTTTTGATGTTTCCAGGTTGAGAGGTATGATCATTCCTTAACTCATAACATAATGACTACTTATGTATACTCTTTAACTAATAACATGATCACTGCTTATGTATCACTCCTTAACTAATAAATTAATCACTGCTTCTGTATTACTACTTAACTAATAACATGATCACTGACCATGTACCACTTCTTAACTAATAACATGATCACTGCTTACGTATCAATCCATAACTAATAACATGATCACTGACCATGTACCCTTCCTTTACTTATAACATGATCACTTACCATGTATCACTCCTTAACTAATAACATAATCACTGACCATGTACCACCCCTTAACTAATAAAATTATTACTGCCCCTGTACCCCTCCTTAACTAATAACATGATGACTACCCATGTACCACTCCTTAACTAATAATATGATCACTGCTTATGTATCACTCCTTAACTAATAACATGATCATTGTTCATGTATCACTCCTTAACTAATAATATGATCACTGACCATGTACCACTCCTTAACTTATAACATGATCACTACCCATGTACCACTCCTTAACTAATAATATGATCACTGCTTATGTATCACTTTTTAACTAATAACATGAGCACTGACTATGTACCACTCCTTAACTAATAACAAGATCATTGCTCATGTATCACTCCTTAACTAATAATATGATCACTGACCATGTACCACTCCTTAACTAATAACATGATCACTATTATTTTATCACTCCTTAACTAATAACATGATAACTGCTCATGTAGCACTCCTTAAATAATAGCATGATCACTGACCATGTACCACTCCTTAACTAATAACATGATCACTGCTTATGTATCACTCTTTAAGTAATAACATGATCACTGCTCATTTACCACTCCTTAACTAATAACATGATCACTATTTTTTATCACTCCTTAACTAATAACACGATAACTGCTCATGTATCACTCCTTAACTAATAGCATGATCACTGACCATGTACCACTCCTTAACTAATAAACAATCACTGCTTATGTATCACTCCTTAACTAATAACATGATCACTGGTTATGTATCACTACTTAACTTATAACATGATCACTGACCATGTACCACTCCTTAACTAATAACCTGATCACTGCTCATGTATCACTCCATAACTAATAACATTATCACTGCTCATGTATCACTCCTTAACTGATAACATGATCACTGACCATGTACCACACCTTAACTGATAACATGATCACTGCTTATGTACCACTCTTTAGATAATAACATGATCACTGCTTATGTATCACTCTTTAACTAATAACATGATCACTGACCAGGTACCCCTCTTTAATTAATAACATTATCACTGCTCATGTACCACTCCTTAACTAATAACATGATCACTGCTCATGTACCACTCCTTAACTTTTAACGTGATCATTGCCCATGTACCACTCCTTAACTAATAACATAATCAGTGACCATGTATCACTTCTTAACTTATAACATGACCACTGACCATGTATCACTCCTTAACTAATAATATGATCACATACAATTCAGCACTCTTTAACTAATAACATTATTACTGCTCATGTATCACTCCTTAGCTAATAATATGATCACTGACCATGTACCACTCCTTAACTAATAACATAATCACAGCTTATGTATCACTCCTTCGCTAATAACATGATCATGGCTTATGTACCACTCTTTAACTAATAATATGATCATTGACCATGCTCCACTCTTTAACTAAAAACATGACCACTGGTTATTTACCACTCCCCAATAACAGCATCTAAGATTATGTAGCACTCCTTAACTGATAACATATTTATTACAATTTAGAACTATTTAATTGATAAAACGTATGTATGATGATGATCATGGCTTATGTACCACTCTTTAACTAATAATATGATCATTGACCATGCTCCACTCCTTAACTAACAACATGACCACTGGTTATTTACCACCCCTCAATAACATCATCTAAGATTATGTAGCACTCTTTAAATGATAACATATTTATTACAATTTAGAACTATTTAATTGATAAAACTGATGACAAGATCACTGCCCATGAATCCCTCCTTAAATAATAACCTGATTACTGTACATGTAGCAGTTTCTAATTGATAAAAAAAATCACTGCTGGTGAAACACAGTTGAAATAATAGCATGTTAACTGACCATGTTATATACCCCAACTGACAGCATGATCAGTGTTATTACTGTCAATGCATCAGTCATTAAATGATAAACTGATCAGTTCCTGGGATGTAGTTCCTGACTGGTAACATGATACATGTACTTTCATCTCTCTACATCTTATAACCTAATCATTAAATGACAACCTGATCACCACCTAGTGACATTTCCAGTTCATATGTAGCAGTCTCTAACAGATAACATGGTCACTGCATGTTAAATGTGTTGCAATTGATAACATGATCACTTTCCATGTGTCACTCCATAAATGATAAACTGATCACTGCCTGGTGACATGATCATTTCCTGTGCAGTGGTTCCTAACTGATAACATGATCACTGCATGTATAACATGTTCTAACTGATAAGATGATCACTTTCCATATATCGCCTGGTGACATGATTAGTTCCTGTGCAGTGGTTCTTAACTGACAACATGATCACTGCCCGTGTTGCACTCTTTACTGAAAACAGTATACCTCCCAGTGCAACATATCCAAGCTTACAAAATGGTTGCTGGCCATGCCACACTCCTTAACTGATAAGATCACTGCCTATGCAAAAATACACCATTTCTAAACAGAAAACATAACTGCCCATGTAGTACTCTCTAACAGATAATGTAGTAACACTCCCTAATCAGTAATAAAATTACTGTATATGGAATACTACTTACATAATAATCTGATCATGTTAGTGTGACCTGATCAATTCCTGTATAGTGGTCCCTAACCAAAAGTATAATCAATGTGCATGTAGCAGTCTATAATGGATGAGATGGTTACTACCTACATATCACTTCTTGAATGATACCATGATCCCTGCATGATGTTATGAGTGGTCTCTGTATACTAATCTCTAACTGATAGGATTGATGCCCATGTAATAATGCACCACTTCCAAACATATAACATTATAACTGCCCATGTAGTACTCATTAACAGATAATATAGTGGTATTCCCTAACTGATAACATGAGTACTGGCCATATAATAATAATTAAATGACAATCTTATCCCCTCACAGTGACATGATCAGTTCCTGTATAGCACTCCATGACAAATAACATGTGTGCATGCACTCCTTGTGTTATAACATAATTGCTGCCAATATAACAATCCATAAGTGATAACTTGATTAGTGCCTGATTATATTTCCAGTTCCTGTGTAACTTCCTTTTTTTTCAGATAAATCATTCTAGAGACATATAAACATACATTCAGCCATTAAGTAAACATTAAAATCTGAATCATGCTAAACATTTACACATGGATATCAATAAACAAATTGATTATAACAATACATATTTTATAACAATTCAAGTAATTATACATACTGTATACATTGTGTGCTCTACAAATCCCTTTATCATTACCATCAATATCATTGTATCATATGTATTGTATTTATATCAAAAATATAATGTGAAATTATGAGAAAAACAAATCATTCCTTCCTCAAATTTCAAAGATGAATACAAAAACATTGGCCAGTATCTATAATTAAGTGATTTTTACTTTGAATTTGAGTTATCAGCTACATTTCTCTTCCACAAACTTCATTTAATAATATAATACGTTCTGAAATATAGGTAAAGTTATTTGCAACTGCTTACTTGGTAAAATTTTCCTGTCAACAGCCAAGCAACACCAAGGAAGGTAATCAGAAATACTAACACATGGAGGAATAGGACTATTATACAATACTTTAGTTGTAATATATAACAATTGCTACCCCATAAAACTTGACCATATATTTATATTTTAATCCAATAGTCTTGCAAGGAAGAGCATTTATATACAATGTGAGCTCAGTCTAATTAAGTATCCAAATAGCATTTTCAGGATATTTTACCATTTGATTTATCTATTTTAGCTTGTCTATATGGGGTGAAGAAAGCTCTATGTAAAATTCTCCAAAATTAAATGTATCAAAATGGACAAGGTGTTGTGTTAGCTACTGACTCTAACATATATTTGTAAGATTCTGTGACTCTGTTCTCATTCTTTTCACAAACAAAACTCTTATAGTTTGTTTTAACTTCACAAGACATTATATAAATGGATTTCCTATGAGTGTGAATATACAATACTCTGTGTGTGTGTGTGTGTGTGTGTGTGTGTGTGTGTGTGTGTGTGTGTGTGTGTGTGTATGTGTATGTGTGTATATATATATATATATATATATATATATATATGTATATATATATGTTTGTATGAATCTACTTTCTATCAACAAAAGTATGATACATCGAGTTGCACTTACCCGCTCACTATCCACCGAAACTGCCTTATAATGAAGCAACAAACTGCCAAATTCCTTTCCCAAGGAAAGGAACCACTGGACCACCAAGCAAACAAAACAAAATGGAAAGACACAGAGCTCATCAAAGTGGGGGTCTTTGCCCCCCACACCCCCATGTGGGGGATGTTGTCCCCCACCCCCCTACTTAAATATACCAACTCTGAGATTGCGCTACATGGGGAGAGGGCACAGTTTACCATGGTGGTCCAGTGGTTCCTTTCCCTGGGAAAGGAATTCAGAAGTTTGTTGCTTCATTAAAAGGCAGGGGTAAGTGGAATTTGATAGATCATACTTTAGCTGATAGAAAGTAGATCCATATATATATATATATATATATATATATATATATATATATATATATATAAAATCTATACAATTTGACTTGATTGTATATTAGAACAAGTTTATATACATATACATAGATAGATAAATGGATAAATAGATGATATAAGTTCTGAAAAGTCAAACCAGTCATCCTTACTGTTATACTGAAAATCATTTTTATACTCCTGTTGTTTTTAATTTAGAATATGAAAAACAATTATACTAATCTCAAATGTTATTTTTCCCACAGATGTATATGTAAATATTGGCTATCACTTTGCAGACTATTACAAGCCTAGCCAATAAACAGATGTCAGAATCAACCCCTGTATTTTGTATCTGTGAGGTTAAGATCTTAATCACTATGGCAAACCTCCTCCTAGCAACCCTACCCCTGAAGTACTCTTTAACAGATAATGAAATTTTTTTGAAGTTCACTTTTGTCAGAATTTCCCAATAAATGGATATACAAGTAACATCCATTTCTTAATGTAAAGGCATTTGTGAATTATATTTCTAAAGCTTTTAAGAATGTCATTTATATATTTGCAGTCAGTAGGCTTATATATCTTGCACTAGGGTGGCCACGGTGGTGCAGCGGTTAGCGTTGCCACCTCACAGCAAGAGGTTCTCCGGTTCGATTCTCGGCTGGGGTGCCTTCCATGTGGAGTCTGCATGTCCTCCCTGTGGTTGAGTGGGTTTCCTCCAGGTCCTCCTGTTTCCTCCCACATCCCAAAGACATGCGGTAGGTGGATTGGGCACTCCCAATTGGCCCTAGGCGTGAGTGTGTGCATATGTGTGCCTTCTGTGGAAGGTTGGGTGCCGGGCAGGCAACTCAACACCATAAAACTCCACTGCCAATCATGAGCAGACAGATGATCTGCTGTGGCAACCCCTAACCAGGAAAAGCCGAAAGAAGAGGAAGAAGGAGGCTTATATATCTTGCACTAAATGTAATTACTAATCACCAACCACGCTTTACTGTTATTAATCTCAAGTGTATAAGATGCTAGTTTAAATCTCTGTTTATTCACTAGTTCTAATTGTAATATCTTCCAGTTGGCTGTATAGGCATTGTCAGAGCCATTATATATTAATTTTATTCACTGAACCTTTCAATTAAGCTTCACTGTCATGAAACATAATACCACCTTCTTTTATCTGTTTTTGTTTAGGAAACCACAAGAAATTCAAAAATATTTTGTTGCTTGTCTTCTTTTGATCTTTATTTAATGAATAAGATGCACATTGAAGAAAATATATAAATTTGTAGATAAGAGCAGCAACGTAATAAATAATGCATAATCTGCCTTCAAACACACAAACAAAATATATGACTCCATTTATCTGGTAGACTACAGATGTTTTGTATGCAAATAATATAATTATATGTCATCATATCCTTCAAGGTTGATCTCAGGATCATTCCAAGGTATTTTATTTGTTTATTTTCCCAGTTAACATTGAATGTGTAGGAAAAAATGGAAACAGATGACCCCTAATGGGAGCAGAAAAAAGAAGAGGAAGAAGAGCATTAAATGTATATTTAAGTTTTACTTTCATTAGAAATAATCCTGATACATTCCCAAAGTCAGATACAGTTTCCTGTGTATGTTTGAATGACATACCAATATTCATTAATGTAAGTAGAATATCATCTGCAGAAAGCAGAATCTTTGATTCATAAAAATCGCCAACTTTTAAACCTGAGATATTCTTTTGTTTGACTGATATGGCCAAATATTCTACCAACAAACAAATAAAATGAGTGAAAGCAGACAACTCTGCTTTGTACTTTTCTTTAGTTCTAATGATTGTGATAAGACTGCACCTATTTTAATGTAAGCTTTATTCTTGGAATATAAAGTTTTAATTAAATGAATAAATTCTACTGGAAATTCTAGTTTTCCTAGTACCAAAAGCAAGAATTCTCCATTAACCATGTTATAAGCCTCTTTAGTATCAAGGCTTGTAACAGTCATGTCTTCTTCTTTTGTATTGTTTATATAATCAATTTAAGTTAAACTGTTCATATTGTCATGCATCTATCAGCATAGTATAAGTACTGTCTGACCATCATTAACTAACTGAGGAATATGTATTTTCAACCTTCTTACAAATATTGATATAAACGTCTTACAGTCCACTTTCAATGAAAACAATTGGCCTATATGAATTGCAATTTGAAGAATATTTATCTAGTTTCATCATTGGTGAGATTAAGGAGTATTTTCATAATGGTGGTACCTGTTTGTGTTCTTGAACCTCTAGGAAAGTTTTATTTTTATTTTATTTAACATTTGTTGACTGAAATGTCTGACTAGTACAGAGCCGATATTCAGTGGAGGCCCAGGGTGAAATGCTCCAGATGCATGTCTTTGGAATGTGAGAAGAAACCAGACCATCCAGAGGAAACCCATGCAAATGCAAATGCAAGGAGGGCATGCAGACTCTGCACCAAAGGCACCCCAGCTGAGAATCAAACCACTGTTTTATGAAGAATATTTAAAAAGTTTACCGGAGTAAAGTTTACCTGGTGCCTTATGTACTTTCAGTTCCATAATCTTCTCTATTACTTCTCTCAGACTTGTTGGTTTTACAAATATCTGGTGCCTTATGTACTTTCAGTTCCATAATATTGTCTAGTACTACTCTCAGACTTGTTGGTTTTAACAAATAATAAATATCTGCAGAAGATTATTTCTTACTAAATGTGTCTTTCTAGATGTTCTTGATTCTTAGTCTGTGTACCTCTGTTATTCCTTTCATGCTGCTTAATGTACTGTAATAATTGTGAATCTCCAAAGGATAATCTATACCAAAAAGTTTTTCCCAATCATAATACTGTTACATGCCTTTATATGATTTACTCTTGCAAGATCTTTTGTTGTATTTATTGAATTACAAATTCTTTAGAATTCCTGGAAAAATGGGGACTTTTTTTTCTAAAGCTGTTGATGTTTTCCAGAATAAAAATTGTTGATACTTGGTGTTTAGTGATTTTAGTTTATTCTGTATAATTATGGTCCCCTTTTTGTATTTTTGATTTTACAGTATACAACTGATTTTGTAGATTTAGTATTTTTATTCCTTCCTTAGCTTTGTTTCTGGACATATTATAATATTTCCATATAAAAAGCTATTAGATAATACCATATCATAATGTTTTTAGTATGTTCATGTTCACTGCAACTCAGAAAATAATTACTTTTTATTAAGCCAGTGATGAAACTATTTTCGTTTTTTCATGTAAGCTGTATTCTGCTAATAATAACATATCTTCTAATTTGACTGTCTGGCCAAATATTAATGCATTGTCAGAATATTTAAAGATGGATATCAGATATTAATGCTTTCTTTTTCAAAAGAATAGCTATGTTTCTAAGTGTAGTTAGAAACAAATTGTCATAAACCTCTGTCTAAAGTATTTTCTTGTTTTTCATTTAATAAATGTGTTTCTTGAAGGAACTCTGTATCAAGGTTATTCAAGTATTTATCTAACTACCATTTATGGCCACTCTTTAAATCATTTACATTTATAGAAAGAAATGCTACATTTGTCTTTTAAAATACAAAGAATAATGTATTTCCTTTCATTGTATAGAATAAAACATTTTACATCTTCTCAAGAAATTCACTTTTATAAGGCCAGTTATATAAAAATCAATTAATTTCAGTAATCAGATAATGAGGTCAGAGCACACTTCATAAAAATATCATACCTATCCTATATAAATTAATAGATTAACTAAAGTAGTAAGAAAAACTAAAAGCTTCTCCTGAAATATAAAGTTCTAGTCTAATTAGGGAATCAAATTAAACAACACATAGTTAGAATGGTTTCAGGTCGCTATCACACTGAGTATAAATAATCTACTTAAATTCCATCTTCCTACAAATTACTATGTATTTTTTCCTGTTCCAAACTTTTTTTCATAGTATCCTGTACCTAATTCTTTAGGCATTTCTCATTGTAATTCTATTAATTAAATCTGCTATTAGACATTTTTTTCTAAACTTCTTTTCCTTAAAGGTGTATAGGGTTTACTTTAGTTGAGCGAAAACCCTTGGAAAAAAAATTGCTAAAATGGCCATTTGATGGCACAAGCTTTCAGCAACTGGGGTTAGACAAATAGGTGTTTGTAGTAAAGGGTTTTTGCTCAAATAATATAGACCCTAGGTGTATATTACTTACTTACACTTGCTCCATTCCATTTAAAACACCAGGAGAACCAAATGATTTATAATAAAAAGAAAATCACACATTATATATAATAAGTATACATTTCTTAAAAAACAATATCATAAACCAATACATTCGGAAAAAGATTAAATAATTTTGTATGTTGCCTATGTTTAACAGCATATAGGTTGGAGCGTATTCATATTTCACAAGGTCCATACACATCAAAATACAAAGGCATGAGAATCACAAAAAAAAAAATGAAAACTGTAACAAATCCTGAGGGGCTGTAGCATATCCAAGAAACAAAAACAACTGTATCACTACAAATAGGCACAGAAGAATAAAAAGATTGTTTTGTGTGGTCTACTCTTTAATATCTATTTTCGTAAAAACAACTTCTTCAGAAAATACATTGAGTTAAAGCCCAAATCATTAAATAGTATGTCAATTTACAAAACATCCAATCAAAAACATATAAATGTAATGGTTGTTCAGTATGTAGGTTTATACATGAAGGACCATATGTTTTGTTGCACCATATTCCTCAAACTATAAAAAAAAAAAAAAAAAAAAAAAACAGGAAGATACAATTATGCTTCTATAGGAGTAGTGTATATCAGCTTGTGTTCAGGATGCAACAGATTTTATGTGGAATGACAACTAGGAGGCTGAGAGAAAGAATAAAGGAGCACGTTTATGCCATCAAAGTAAAAGATAGTAAGAATCATCTGTGTAAACAACAGGTTTTAGAAGATCAAGGGGAGAGGATTATAAAAACCAGGTTGAGAAGGTAGAGGCAGAGTGGCAAATCAAGTTCAAAGCTGACTGTCTCCCAGGTTTAAATGAAGCAATAAATATCAAGTGTTTTAAATGATCAAAAACTGAAAGGGCATGTAAATGGCAAAAACACCTTATTGACTTTAATGGAACTGAATGTGTTTTTTGATTGGATGTTTTGTAAAGGGCATAATATTTAATGATTTGAGTTTTAACTCAATGTATTTTCTGAAGACGTTGTTTACACAAAAGCAGATATTAAAGGGTATACTATGTTAAAGCATTATTTTTATTCTTCTGTGCCTATTTGTAGTGATACAGTTGTTTTTGTTTCTTGGATATGCTACAGCCTCAGGATTTGTTCCAGTTTTCAGTTTTGTATTTATTTATCCATTTATTTATTTTACATGTGTTTTACCTGAAGAGTCCAACTGGGAGAACCCATTTTCAGTGGAGGCCCAGTGAGAAGAGCTCCACATAGTGACAGTGTATACTAATAACATTAACATAGTAACAATTAGTGATTCTCATGTCTTTACATTTTGATGTATATGTACCTCACACAATCTTTTCATTCATCTGTGCCTATTTGTTGTGATACAGTTGTTTTTGTTTCTTGGATATTCTACAGCCTCAGAGTTTGTTCCAGTTTTCAGTTTTTATTACTTTATATTTTGATGTATATGGACCTCATGGAATATGAATATGCTCCAAACCATATGCTGTTAAACATAGGTAACATACAAAATTATTCATTTTTTTCTAATGTATTGGTTTGTGATATTGTTTTTAAGAAGTGCACACTTATTATATATACCATGTGGTTTTCTTTTTTAATATAAATCATAGGTTCATAGGTTCATAGGTTTATACTAGGCTATCTGCCCTAAGGCATTTATAAGCCTAGCCCAAAGTTATGTGGCTTACGCCACCCCTTATGTTAGAAATAATGTGCCCATTAGTTTGTTGTGCCTCTGTCCAGCAGTGACACAGAGATGATTCCCGGGGTAAACCTACGATCTCCCATCCACCGGTCAAGATTTATCTTGAACAGAGCCAGCGAGGTGCTCTGCCTCACATGGACCGAGATTTTATTCCACAGCATGGGGAGTCTCTGGGTGATAAATCTATCCCTCCAGCATGTCCTATTTATATCCGTGCTAAGGTTTAAGTCACTTGCTCTAGTGGTTCTGGTGGATTTGGATTTTTTGAGGTGGAGCATGTCCATTAATTCCGGGTTGGTCATGGCCTTGTATGTCAGGCACAGGTCACCTCTGAGCAGATGGTATGCAACTGAATAGAGTTGGAGTTTCTTCAGTCTGGCAGTATATGACAGGTTTTGGAGTCCCTTTATCCTTTTGGTGAGGAACTTTTGGGGTCTCTCCAATTGCTGCAGGTGTCGGGTGAGATACATCCCGAATGGGGCATTGTACTCGATCATTGGTCTGATAAGTGAAGAGTACAGGGGAACAATGACCTCACTTGATCTGGATGTGAATCCCTTCATGATCAGATGGGCAATGTAGAAGGTCTTTCGAACCACTTTAGCAACGTGAGTGTCAAACGAGAGGCCACTGTCAACCTGGGTACCCAGGTCCCTGATAACCTCTTCTGTGCTTAGTGGATTGCCACCTATATGGTAACTTGGAGTTACCTTGTTTTTCTATACTTTTTTGCGTTTAACTTCAGGCCATGGCTCTGGCACCAGCTATCAGTTTCCGTGAGACCCCTCTGAAGGATGTCTGTGTCCGATGTACTATCCACTATGACACCCAGTTTGCAGTCATCCGCAAACTTTGTCAGCCATAGTCCTCCTATGTTTGCTTGTACTTCTGAGAAGTAGATGCCGAAAAATAGGGGGCCAAGGACTGAGCCCTGTGGGACACCACTTGTAACCGGCTTGGAGTCTGACATGGCTCCAGCAACTTTAACCCTGTGGGTTCTGTCCTTTAGCCAGTTTGCAACCCATCTTGTGACATATGGGTTTACATTTAAGCTGGTAAGTTTCTGTATGATACCCGAGTGGGGTATTGTGTCGAAAGCTTTTGCAAGGTCAAGGTAGGCTGTATGGACTGCCTTTCCCTCATCAATGGCCTTGGTAACTGTTTCGAAGAAGTTGACCAAGTTCAAAAGGCAAGATCTGCCCTTGACAAAGCCAAACTGGGTTGGGTCCAAGGTCTGCAAGTCCCCTATGTCCTTGTTTATGAGTTCCATTATGATCCTCTCCATAGCTTTGCAGACCAGGCTTGTTAAGCTTATGGGGCGGTAATTACCAGGGTCCGTAGAGGCACCACCTTTGTGGAGTGGGACCACAGTTGCCGTACGCCACTCCTTGGGCACATATCCTGTGATAAGGCTAAGATTAAACAGCTGCCTTATGTGCGGGTTTAGTTCTTCATTGAGTTCATGTAGCACACAGCCGGGGACACCATCTGGTCCCATTGATGCTGTGTTTTTAGCTTTAGAGTGAGCAGCTTTCACCTGCACATTTGAGATGTCTGGGAGGCTACACTCTGTTGGGATAGTTATCTCTCCTTTTGGGGTTGAGAGGGGGGTGAAGTTTGCGCTGAACCTGTCTGCCAGTATGTTGGCAATGTCTGTGGGTTCAGTGATTTTTGTATCATTTTGGACTAATTCTGGGGGTTTCCACCCAGGTTTCTGACATAGCTGAAGAAGGCCTTATGATTGTCTTTTGAATCCATGGCAATTTTTTTCTCAAAGTTGGCCTTGGATGATTTTATGAGGGATCGTAGTTTCTTGCCAGTACTGATCAAAGATGCCTTCCCTTTTTGGGATTTTGCTCTATCATGTAATAGCTTTCTCCTCTTATTGTAAAGTTTGTTTATGGCTGGGGTCCACCAGACTGGACGTTTGCCCTTGGTGGAAAGAGTCTTGGTTTTATTTGGGATTGCCTGATCCATGCAGTCCTGAAGGTGTTCATAGAAGGCATTTGTAAGGGCTTCCGCAGCTTGGGTTGTGGTTTCCATTGGCTCGAGGGCCTTGAAGGATACCACACCTGTCTTGAGTAGTGTGAAGTTTGCTTTAGAGAAGTTCTTCACTGTGGTCTTTTTTGTTTGGGGTGGGGGCGGGATGTGGATTTCTAGTGAGATTAGTTTATGATCTGATCTCACCAAAGAGGGATATACTTCGGTGTGGAGCATTTTGTCCCCGTGTTTGTGATGATGAGATCTAGTATATTTTCTCCTCTTGTGGGGACGGTGACTAGTTGTTCCATGGCATTTGAATTTATGAACTCCAGGAACCTTTGGGCTAGAAAGTTGGGGCTTGAGTAATGTTCCCAGTCTATATTCGGGTAGTTGAAGTCACCCAATATGATGGTGTTTGGTGATACATTTATACCCTCCAGTGTCTTCAGGAAGGCTGTGTGGGTTTCCTGAGTTTGAGAGGGTGGCCTGTAGCATGCTACAAATTGTAGAGCAGTTTTGCCTATGGTTAATTGCACCTGGATGGTTTCCGATGCTTCGTGCGTAGCCATCATGTGATTTTACTACTGGTTTAATTGGAGTGGAGCAGGAGTACATAAATAATATACACCTATAAGAAAAAGAAGTTTAGAAGAAAATGCATAATAGTATATTTTAATTAACAGAATTACAATGAGAAATGCATATTGAATTAGTTACAGTATACTATGAAAAAAATTTGCAAGAGGAAAAAAATACTTAGTAATTCATAGGAAAATGGGATTTTTAAGTAGATTATTTATACTCAGTGTGTAGTAGCTTACTGGTTTACATTTACATTTTTTGTTGCTGCATAATTAAGAGTTCTAAGCATGTGTTGCTTAAATAGTGTCACTAATTAGACTAGAACTTTATATTTCAGGAGAAGCTTTTTAATTTTTCTTACTACTTTAGTTAATTGATTAATTTATTTAGAATAGGTAGGATCGTTTTAGGAACTATGCTCAGACCTCATTATTTGATTACTGAAATTATTTATTTTATTGATTTTTACATAGCTGCCCTTATAAAAGTGAATTTCTTGAGAAGATGTAAAATGTTTTTTTCTTTTTCTGACTTTTCCCAGTTAGGGGTCACCACAGAGTCTGCAGAACAATTGGCAGTGTAGTTTTACAGTGTCAAGTTGCAAGCCTGGCACCCAACCTTCCACAGAAGGCACACACATTCACAGGGCCAATTTAGAGTGGCCAATCCACCTACAGCATGTCTTTGGAATATGGGAGGAAACCGGAGCACCCAGAGGAAACCATGTGACTGCAGGGAGGACATGCAGTCTCCACACAGTAGGCACCCCAGCCAAGAATTGAACTAGAGAACCTCTTGCTGTGAGGCAGCAATGCTAACCGCTGCAATACCACAGCCTCCCAAGATGTAAAATGTTTTAATCTATACAAATAAAAGGAAAGACAGTATTCTCTGTATTTTAAATTGACAGATGTAGCATTTCTTTCTACAAATGTAAATGTAAATGATTTAAACAGTGGCCATAAATAGCAGTTAGATCAAATACTTGAATAATCTTGATGCATATTTCCTTCAAGAAACATATTTATTAAAAGAAAACAAGTAAATATTTTAGACTAAGGTTTTTGATAATTTGGTTCTAATTACAAAAGTAAACTTACAAATGTAGCTATTCTTTTGAGAAAGAAAGCATTATATCTGTGATCCTTTTTTAAATATTCTGACAATGCATTAATATTAGGCCAGACAATTAAATTAGAAGATATGTTATTATTAACAGAATACCAGCTTACATGAAAAAACTAAAATATTGTCATCACTGGCTTGATAAAAAATGATTATTTTCTGAGATGCAGTGAACATGAAAGTACTAAAACCATTATGATATGGCATTATCTCAAAACCTTCTAAATGAAAAATAATCATAACGTGCAGGAACAAAGCTAAGGTATGGATTAAAAATATTAACTCTACAAGATCTACATACTGTAAAATCAAAAATACAAAAAAGGGAGCCATAATTATACAGACATAGTAAAATCGCTAAAGAACAAGTCCCAACAATTTTTATTCTGGAAACATCAACAGGTTTAGAAAAAAAAATTCTCCCATATTCCAGGAATTCTAAAGGAATTTGTAATTCAATAAATAGAACAAAAGGTCTTTCAAGAGAAAATCATATAAAAGAACTTAACAGTATTATTAGTGGGAAAAACTTTCTGATATATATATATATATATATATATATATATATATATATATATATATATATATATATATAATATATGAAATCCTTTGGAGTTTCACAATTATTACAGTAAATTAAACAGCATAAAGGGAATAGCAGAGGTATACAGACTAAGTATGAAAAACATCTAGAAAGACAAATTCAGTAAGAATCCATCTTCTGCAGGTATTGATTGTTTGTTAAAACCAACAAGTTTGAGAGAAGTAGTGGAGAAGATTAACGAACTGAAAGTGCATAAGGGACCAGGTACAGATGGTACCCTTCCTGATTTATGTAAACCTTATTCTGGAAAAATGTTTAAATATTATTCATAAAACTTTCTCATTGGTTCAAGAAAATAAACAAGTATCACAATTATGAAAATACTCCTTAATCTCACCAATGATGAAACTAGATAAAGATCTTGAAATTGTAATTCAAATTGATCAATTGTTTTCATTGAAAGTGGACTATAAGATTTTTGTATCAATAGTTGTAAGTAGATTGAAAATACATATTCCTCAGTTAGTTAGTGATGGTCAGACAGTATTTATACTATGCTGATAGATACATGACAATATGAAAGAAGTTTACTTTAATTGATTATATAAACAATATGAAAGAAGTATTGCTACTGAAAAGGCTTTCTACAGGGTTAATTGAGAATTCTTGCTTTTGGTACTAGAAAACCTAGAATTTCCAGAAGACTTTATTAATTTAATTAAAATGTTATATTCCAGAAATAAAGCTTACACTAAAATAGTGCATTCTTATCACAATCATTAGAACTAAAGAAAGGTAGAAAGCAGGGTTGTCTGTTTTCACTCATTTTATTTGCTTGGTGGTAAAATATTTGGCCATATCAATCAGACAAAATAGTATCTCAGGTTTAAAGGTAGGTGGTTTTTATGAATCCGAGGTTCTGCTTTTTGTGGATGATATTCTACTTACATTAATGAATATTGGTATTTCATTCAAACATACACTGGAAACTATATCTGACTTTGGGAATGTATCAGGATTATTTTTAATGAAAGTAAAAGTTAAATATACATTCAATGTTCTTCTTCTTTTGGCTGCTCCCATTAAGGGTTGCCACAGCAGATCATCTGTTTCCATTTCTTCCTGCACATTCAATGTTACTTGAGTAAATAAACAAGCAAAATACCTTGGCATAATCCTGAGATCATACTTGAAGGATATAGATAATTATAATATTTGCATACAAAATATCTGCAGTGTAACAGATAAATGAAGTCACATATTTTTTGTGTGTTTGAAGACAGACTATGCATTATTAAGATGCTGTTCTTAACTAAAAATGTAATAGACTCAACAATGCATGTCTTGTTCATTAAGTAAAGATCAAAACAAGAGCAACAAAATATTTCCGAATTTCTTGTGGTTTCTTGAAAAAAAAATTGAAGAAGGAGGTATCTTGCAAGGTTCAGTGAATAAAATTATTATATAATAGTTTGATAATGCCAGTGCACATAACTGGAATATATTAAAATTAGGTCTAGTGAATAAACAGCAATTTAAACTAGCACCTTTCTACACTTCAGATTATTAACAGTAAAGCTTGGCTGCTCATTAGTAATTATAGTTAGTGCAAGATATATAACCCTACTGACTACAAATATATAAATGACATTCTTAAAAACTTAAGAAATATAATTCACAAATACCTTAACATTAAGAAAAGGATTTGACTAGCATATCCATTATTTTGTACAGCTAAAAATTTATTGGGAAGTTTTGGCAAAAGTTAATTTCAAAGAAATGTCATTATCTATTAAAGAGTACTACAGGGGATAGTGTTGCCAGGAATAGGGTTGCCATAATGGTTAAGATCTTAACCTCACAGATGCAAAATACAGGATTTGATTCTGACATCTGGTCATTGGCTAGGCTTGTTATGGTCTGCAATGAGATAGTCTAGTATTTATATATAAATCTGTGGGGAAAATAATATTTGAGATTAGTATAATTGTTTTTCATATTCTAAATTAAAAATAGCAGGAGCATTGATAAATGATTTTCAATATAACAGTAAGGATGACTGGTTGGACTTTCCATAACTTACATCACATATCTATATTTATCGATCCATCTATCTATCCATCTATCTATCTATCTATCTATCTATCTATCTATCTATCTATCTATCTATCTATCTATCTATCTGTCTATCTATCTGTCTATCTATCTATACAAACACATATACAGTATTGTATATTAACACTCATAGGAAATCCATTTCTATACTATCTTATAAAGCAATAATCTTACAAAAATATGTTAGGTCAGTAGCTAACATGAAACCGTGTCCATTTTGATACATTTAATTTTGGAGAATTTTACATAGAGCTTTCTTCACCCCATACAGACAACCTAAAATAGATAACTCAAATGATAAAATATTCTGGAAATGCAATTTGGATACTAAATTAGACTGGGTTCACATTTTATATAAATACTTTTCCTTGCATGATTATTGGATTAAATATAAATATTTGGACAGGCTTTATGGACTAACAATTGTTATATATTACAATTAGTTCTATTCCTCCATGTGATAGCATTGCTGACTACCCTCCTTGGTACTGCCTGGCTGTTGACAGGAAATTTATAACAAGAAAGCAGCTGTAAACAGCTTTACCTACATTTTCAGAATGTGTTATTTTAATAAAGGAAGTTTGCAGAAGAGAAATGTAGCTAATTAACTTTAATTCAAAGTCAAAATCAATACATCTGAGGAAGGAATAATTTGTTTTATCTCATAATTTCACATCATATTTTTGATATAAGAACAATATATCTGATACAATGATATTGATGTAATAATAAAGGAATTTGTAGAGCACACAATGTATATAGTGTATATAATTACTTGAATTGTTATAAATTATAGATTGTTATAATCAGTTTGTTTATCGATATCAATGTATTAATGCTTAGCATGATTCACATTTTAATGTTTACTTAATGGTTGCATGTATGTTTATATATATATATATATATGGTATGATTTATCTAAAAAAGGGAAGTTAACACAGGAAGTAATCATGTCATCACTTAATGATTGATATATTGGCAGCAATTATGTTATAAGACAAGGTGTGCAATTACACGAATGTTATCAGTTAGGGACTGCTATACAAGGAATGATCATGTCACTATGAGGGGACCAGCTTATCACTGGGCAGTAATCATGTTAGGAAGTGCTGCCACATTATCTGTTAATGAGTTCTGCATAGGCAGTTATCATGTTATTTGTTTGGATGTGGTGCATTATTACATGTGCATTGATCCTATTATCAGTTAGACTACTACACAGAAACTGATCACATCATCTTGTACAGATCAGGTTATCATTCAAGAAGTGATATCCAGGCAGTAACCATCTCATCCATTATAGAGTGCTACATGCACACTGATTATGTTGTCATTTAGGGACCACTATACAGGAACTGATCAGGTCACTATAACATGATCAAATTATTATTTAAGTAGTATTACATATGCAGTAATCATGTTACCCATTAGGGAGTGTTACTACATTATCTGTTAAAGAGTACTTCATGGGCAGTTATGCTTTCAGTTTAAAACTGGTGTATTATCATGGGCAGTGATCATGTTATCAGTTAGGAATCACTGCACAGGTATTGATCAGTTTACCATTTAGGGAGAGATTAATGGACAGTGATCTTGTCCATTTATTCATCAAATCTGGGTTTGACATGGCCTTGTATGTTAGGCAAAGGTCACCTCTGAGCAAGCGTATGCGACTGAGAGCTGGCTGTTCTTCTTTCAGTGGCAGCAGCAGACAGATGTTTGAGACCCTTTCCCTTTGGTGGTGAGGAACTTTTGTGGCCTCTCCTGTCAAGTGTCGGGTCAGATACATTCAGATACATTCCTTGTACACATTGTTGTGATGAGTGATGAGAGAGTGACTGAGTATATGACCTCCCTTGAGAGATGATTGATTGATGAATGATCTCTCAGATAAGGGTCTCCCTAAATGTTTAGGGTTTCCTGGTGTCGAATGACAGACTACTATCAACCTGGGGGTCCAGGTCCCTGATAACTTGGTCTGTGTGTGGATTGCCACCTATTTGTGCTCAGTGGATTGTTGTTTTTCCCGAAGGTATGACTATGCATTTTTTTTTCATTTTTATTAGGCCATGGCTTTGGCATTTAGTTATCGCTTTCTATCCGTTTCTGTGAGACCCTGTATCTGGTGTTGATGTGTATGCTGTGTCACTTGTGTTTTCTTTCCAGTCATTCTTCAGCTCTGTGTTTGCTTGTACATGTTAATCAATTAAATAGTTTTACATTGCAGTAAATATGTTATCTGTTAAGGAGTTCTACATAATCTTAGATGATGCTATTGAGGAGTGATAAATAAGCAGAGATCATGTTATTAGTTAAGGAGTGGTACATGGTCAGTGATCATGTTATTAGTTAAGGAGTGATACATAAGCTGTGATTATGTTATTAGTTAAGAAGTGATACATAAGCAGTGATTATGTTATTAGTTAAGAAGTGATACATAAGCAGAGATCATGTTATTAGTTAAGGAGTGATACATAAGCAGTGATCATGTTATTAGTTAAGGAGTGGTACATAAGCAGTGATTATGTTATTAGTTTAGGAGTGATACACAAGCAGTGATCATGTTATTTGTTAAGGAGTATATATAAGTAGTGATTATGTTAGTTAAGGAGTGATACATAAGCAGTGATCATGCTATTAGTTAAGGAGTGTTACATGGTCAGTGATCATGTTGTTACTTAAGTAGTGATGCATAAGCACTGATTATGTTATTAGTTAAGGAGTGATACTTAAGCAGTGATCATGTTATTAGTTAAGGAGGGATACATAAGCAGTGATCGTGTTATTAGTTAAGAAGTAGTAGATAGGAAATGATCATTTTATCATTTAAGAAGAGTAATTCATGCAGTGATCACATTATCTGTTAAGGAGTGTTGAACAGGCTGTGATCATGTTATCAGTTAAGGAGTACTTGGCAGGCAATGATCATGATATTATTATGGAGAGCTACATGGGCAGTGACCTTCTTACCAGTTTTGGACCAGTCTATAGGAACTGACCGTGTCATAGGAGATATAGGTTCATATGAGGTTACTATGCTAACAGCTCAAGAGCCTCTAAAAGCCTAGCCAATATAGCCCAATTTATGGCCCCTAGGGGCAGGAGGATGGCATGTGTTTGCGACTGAGCCATGAGTATTTTACATATTTTCCCAATTACCCCTATCCATAAGGAGCATAGGGACTACTCCAGGTGTGAATTTATAAATCCCCATCCATCAATACAGATTGGTCTAGAAGAGGCCGAGTGAAGGACTCTGACTTATGGGAGTAGGAAGCCTATTCTACAGAAAGGGCAATCTCTGGGATACATATGCGTCTGTCCAGCATGTTCTGTTTGATTTACTGATCCTTAGAAGGGGTGTTCCTTGTACTGTTTGTCTTGCAGATATGTAGCAGCTCCATCAAGGCTAGATCTCTGAGTGCCTTGTAGGTCAAGCATAGGTCATCGGGCAATTATCAGGTTATCTGTAAATGAGTGATACATGGGAGGTGATTATGTTATAACGTATGATGTGTTATATGCACACAGATCATGTTATCATTTAAGACCTGCTACTCAAGAAATTATATCACAGGTTTCCATTTAAGCAGTAACACATGCAGTGATTATGTTAGAATTTATGGAGAGCTTCATGCATAATTATTACAATTTCAGTTAGTAGCATTATATAATCAGTGATTGTGTTATTAGATACAAGATACTACATGAGCTATGATCGTGTTATCAGATAAGGAGTATTATATGTGCAATGATTGTGTTATCAATTAAAGTGTGCTATATATGCATTGATTGTGTTATCAGTTAAGTGGTGCGACATGGACTGAGTCATGTCATCAGTTAAGGAGTGGTATATGTGCAGTGATCATGTTATCAGTTAAGTGGTGCTACATGAACTGAGTCATGTCATCAGTTAAGGAGTGGTATATGTGCAGTGATCATGTTATCAGTTAAGGGGTGCTACATGTGCAGTGATCATGTTACCAATTAAAGAATGTTATATGTGCAGTGATCATGCTATCAGTTAAGGGGTGCTACATGTGCAGTGATCATGTTATCAATTAAATAATGGTATATGTGCAGTGATCATGTTATCAGTTAAGTGGTGCTACATGGACTGAGTCATGTCATCAGTTAAAGAGTGGTATATATGCAGTGATCATGGTATCAGTTAAGTGGTGCTACATAGACTGAAATCATGTCATCAGTTAAGGAGTGGTATATGTGCAGTGATCATGTTATCAGTTAAGGGGTGATACATGTGCAGTGATCATGTTACCAATTAAATAACATTATATGTGCAGTGATCATGTTACCAATTAAAGAATGTTATATGTGCCATGATCATGTTATCAGTTAAGGGATGCTACATGTGCAGTGATCATGTTACCAATTCAAGAATGTTATCTGTGCTGTGATCATGTTATAAGTAAGTACTACATGAGCTGTGATTAGGTTATTAGAAAATACTACCTGACCAGTGATTACCATGTCAGGCCACTCTAGATAAGCTGTGATCATGTTACCAGGCAGTGCTACATAGACTGTGATTATATTATCAGGCACTGGTCCATGTTCTTTGATCATGTTATTTTGTAGTGCTGCCTGGGAAGCCATCATGATTTCAATTAGGGAGTGTTACATAAGCAGTGACCATGTTAAGAGTTAAGAGGCACTACACAAGCTATGATCATGTTGCCGGTTAAGGAGTGTTATATGTACAATGATCACACTATCAATTAAAGAGTGTTATGCATGCAATGATCATGTTATCGGTTAAAAGATACTATACAAACTGCGATCATGTTGTCATGTGAGGAGTGTTATATGTGCAATGATCATACTATCAATTAAAGAATATTATGCATGCAATAATCATGTTATTAGTGAAAGTGTACTGCATGGGATGTGAACATATTACCAGTTAATAACTATTATATAGGAAGTGACCATGTTGTTAGTTAAAACATGTTATAAGTGCAGTGGTCATGCTGTCAGTTAAGGGGTGCTACATGGGCTGTGATCATATTATCAGTTAAGAGGTGCTACACAAGCTGTGATCATGTTGTCATGTGAGGACTGTTATATGTGCAATGATCATGCTATCAATTGAAGAGGGCTATGCATGCAATGATCATGTTATCAGTTAAGGGATGCTGCATGGGCTGTGATCATGTTATCAGTTAAAATGTGTTATAAGTGCAGTGATCATGTTATTAGTTAAGGGGTGATACATGGGTTGTGATTATATTATCAGTTAAGCAGTGTTATAAATGCTGTGATCATGCTATCAGTTAAAGAATGCTATATGTGCAGTAAATCAGAGGTTCATAGATTAGTACTAGTCTAACTGCCCTTGTGGGCCACTTTAAGCCTAGCCAGTTGCTCCATATGAGAATCAAACCCTGCACCTTGTGTCTGTAAAGTAAGCACCTTAACCAATCAGTCTGTGATCATGTTATTAGTGAGTCCTACATGGGGTGTGATCATATTATTGAGCAGTGCTACATAGACTCTAATTATGCTATCAGGCACTGGTACATGAGCTGTGGTCTTGTTATCAAGGAGTGCTACATGACCAGTGATCATATTATCAGTTAGGGAGCACTGCAAGGGCATGGATCATGTGATCAGTTAAGGAATGCTACATAAGCTGTAATTGTGTTGCCAGTAGGGGTGTGCTAAATGGTTTGTAATTATATCATGAGGTATTGATATAATGAAATTGATCATATTAGCAGGGAGTGCAACACAGGCTGTCATCATGTTATAAGAGAGTGATTGATAGGCTCTAATCATGTATACAGTCTGTGATCCTGTTATCAAGAAGTGTTACACAGACTGTGATTGTGTTATCAGTGAATCCTACATGGACTGGATCATGTCATCAGGCAGCATTACATAGGTGATTATAATATTATCAGTTAGAGAATGCTACCTGGACAATCATTTATTATAAGTTAAGCAGTTCTAGACAAGCAGTAATCATTTTATCAAGGAGTAATACATATGAAGTAATATTTTTATAAGTTAAGGAATGCAAGACAGGCAGTGATCAAATTATCAGGGAATATTACACAGGCAGTGATCTTGTTATCAGTTAAGTAGTGCTGCATGAGTCATGATCATTTTATGAATACATTACTACATGGGCAGTGACTTTGTTATCACTTAAGGAGTATAACATGGACAGGGATCTTGTTATCAGTTAAGGAGTGTGACATGTGCAGTGATCTTGTTATCAGTTAAGAAGTGTGACATGTGCAGTGATCTTGTCACTAGTTAAGGAGTGTGACATGGGCAAGGATCCTGTTATCTGTTACATTACTACGTGGGCAGTGACTGTGTTATCACTTAAGGAGTGTGACATGGGCAAGGATTCTGTTATCTGTTAAGGAGTGCTGCATGAGTCATGATCATTTTATGAATTCATTGCTACATGGGCAGTGACTGTGTTATCACTTAAGGAGTGTGACATGGGCAAGGATCCTGTTATCTGTTAAGGAGTGCTGCATGAGTCATGATCATTTTATGAATACATTATTACACGGGCAGTGACTTTGTTATCACTTAAGGAGTGTGACATGTGCAAGGATCTTGTTATCAGTTAAAGAGTGTGACATGTGCAGTGATCTTGTCACTAGTTAAGGAGTGTGACATGGGCAAGGATCCTGTTATCTGTTACATTACTACGTGGGCAGTGACTGTGTTATCACTTAAGGAGTGTGACGTGCAGTGATCTTGTTATCTGTTAAGGAGTGCTGCATGAGGTCATTTTATGAATACATTACTACATTGGCAGTGACCATGTTATCACTTAAGCAGTGTGACATGTGCAGTGACTTTGTTATCACTTAAGGAGTGTAACATGGACAGGGATCTTGTTACCAGTTAAGGAGTGTGACATGGGCAGTGATCTTGTTATCTCTTAAGGAGTGCTGCATGAGATCATTTTATGAATACATTACTACATGGGCAGTGACCATGTTATCACTTAAGGAGTATAACATGGACAGGGATCTTGTTATCAGTTAGGGGCTGCTATGCGCTACTGGTCAAAATATTTGGCAAAGATCAGGTTACCATTTAGAGACTAATACATGGGTAGTGATCATGTTTTTGATACTAGAGTGTTACATGCACACTGACCATGCTATCAGTTAAGCACGGCTATACAGTAAATGATTATGTCACATGAACAGGTTATCATTTAAAGAGTACTATGTGGGCAGTAATCATGATATATGTTTGGAAGTAGTGCATTTTTACATGGCTAGTTATGTTGTTATAAGTTCTAAAATGCATATTATCAGTGAGGGAAGACTACATGGGCAGTTGTTATGTTACTTAATCATTGCCCAGAAATGACCATCTTATTCAAGATTAATTCTGCAGTGGTCACGGTCAACTTATCAGTCAGGGAGCATTACATGAGGGATGACAACATTATCAGTTAAGGAGTGGTACATGGGCAGTAACCATGTGATCATTAAAAAGTGCTACATGGGCTGTATTCATCTTATTTAAGGAGTATTGATTGTGTAGTGAGCTTTTTATTATTAACCGACAATATATTTTTGGGCCACAGGTATAATACATTAATACTGCCAATGTCCAAAACTCTATGACACAATAATCTGAGATAGGTGAAAAAGTCCCAGGTTCAAAATGCTAACAATCTTCCATGACAAAATGATGTTGGAATGAGCAGTTTCAGTTTTGTGAAAGTGTGTCAACTCTGGTCTTCATCTAACATCATTCAGAGTGCCACATCTTAGAGAACTGTCAGAGAGTAGGTTAACAACTGGCTGCACATGGGAGTTACTAGAGCTGCCCTGAGCAATGGACAGCTAAATGTGGCTTGTGAAGGGGGTCAATAAAGCTTAATCAGGCCAGCATCAACTGCTTATATGGTTTGATGGGGGGGGGGGCAAACCAAAGATAAGCAATGCCTGGAGTAGCTGCAAGTGTGTGATTCAGCAACTTCATTTGAATGTGCAGGAACTTCTTTGTGTGAAGCAGATTTGATATCAGCAATGGGGAAGCACCAAAAACATAGTGGCAACTGGGATTTGGGGTGACATGGTACAAGAACTGATCAGAAACTGTCTTAGCAGAAACTTTTCAATGAGAAAAGCATCATCCATGTCTGTCATACCACTCAATTGTACAGATTTTTGCAGAATGTCCATATTTTTGCCTCATATTTTTGGCTTGTTATTGATAAAAATGTGATTTTTGTGACAAATGATCATTAAATTGTTGAGGACAAAAGTCAGAAAATAATGACAGATATTTGAGATTCCATCCATATCATTCAGGAAACTTATGCTAATGCAAAAATTGTTATTCTATCAATTTTTTTAAGTTTGCAAGAGCAATATTTAAAAATTGTCCATATTTTTGGCCCATTGTCTTCCCATAATTTAGTGTTTGTCCATATTTCTTGTTTAGAGGTTGAGAGGTATGGTGTCTATCATACCAGCAAGAGATTTGCATACATAAAAATTAAAAGGGTTTGGAATGAATAAACATAGTTACAGTCAGAAAACAGTCTAAATAGTATTATATAAATTGCAGGCTTACTGCAATACCTTTATGGTGGAGGTTAACTTCACGTTGACATATCTCTGTAACTCTTGGCTTGAGGCATATACTTAGTTGATAGGTTTATAGGTTCATGGATCAGTAAAAAGCATATAACCTACTGAACCTCAGGAAACATGACCACAGTTACCCCATGTGGGATGTGTAAACACCATATTGTTGTCTAATTCATTTTTCTTCCAAAGATGATGGTGGATATCTAATAAAAATTAAACTACTATGCAGCTGCCTTGGTCAGTCAAATCTCCATGCTATTCAGCTATATATTATGTAAGCCAAATATATACTGTTAAAACAGATCACTCACTCATTTACTTTCAGATTTCAGTTTAATGTCAAGTACAGAAACTTCAGCAGAAGATTATCTACTGAAAACATGAACTAAAGCAATTAGGTAACATAGATATCTACTTCACTTGGACACAAATGCACGTCATATGATCAGCTTTTATGAAGTTGCAGAAAGCATTATTTTATTGGTGGAACTCATGTGCAGAGTTAGTCATGAAACACAATTTCTAAACAAGGATGAGCAGTAGGACTGTTTTCCAACATTTACACAAATTGTAGACTTTTTAGTATTTTTTTATCTAAAAACAGAACATTCTTTAATGAGGAATGTAGTCTAAAACTTAAGGAAGATTGAGAGTTCTGTGATTAGGAAAAGAAATGGATTTCTGCATACTCAGTATCTCATTTGCCATACAAAAAATGACATGCACAATGTATGCAATTCCATGCTACATAGATTTACATTAATGTGAGGCATGTAGTGTAATAATCTCTTTTTAAAAAATCTGATTAAGGCTTATTCTGAAATGAAGAAACATTACCTCTTGCATTTAACCATAGTTAAAATATACTTTCCAATCATCATGGTCAAAGAAATTATCCGATTCTTACTATAACAGGCAAAAGCTTGATTAATTTATATATATAAACTTAGTGTGCCCTTTTATATATTAGAAGCATAATCTGCTCTCAGACTGGAACTAGAGATAAGCAGTTCTGAAGTCCTTAAATTGCTGTCGTAGCAACTTCCTCTGTTGCCCTTGTCATTAGGCAATTGTGATCTGCATTTCTTGTCACACATAGGTATTCAGTAAAATTTATTGTACTAGGAGTTTTAAAACTTGTTTTCGAACATTTATCTTACTAAGTAGAATAAACCTATTTTTTCATAATATTTCAGAATTAGCATCATACTTCTCATCTGTTCAGCATTTTAAAGAACATCCATGATTTTGCCACACAGTTTTACCTTGCCCCTTGTAAAACTTTTGATTTTCTGATAATTGCTGAGGATTAATCCTGCAAGCCATTAAGGTTTCATTGTTGGTATTGTTCAGAAAATTCATGGTGATGCCATTCTAGTAACTTCAATTATCATTTTTGAAGTGAATGAGAGTAATATTTAAAAATTGTCTCTGATTTTTGTATTTGTCTAGAATTTTCAAGTAATTAAGTTAAGTGGAATGTTTAGCATATTAGTATAAGTAATTGACAGGCACATTGCAAAGTACATGGAGATAAATGCATACAGAGTAATTCTATAGAGGCAAACAAAAATGTGTTAAGAAAGTCTCTCGACATTTATATATGTATTTTTGTAATCTGGAAATTAAATCAAACTTGATCTTATGTTTAACATTGTTGAGTCTGAAAATGCAAACATGAGACAGTTGAATCCTAAAGATCAAATGTAACAAATACCAACAAATGGCAAATGCTATAAAACTGGCACATGATAAAAGAAAATGTAAAAATAACCCTAAATTGCAGGAATTAAGTCTCCTCTACTTACAAATGTGGGAGTTCATGCTCCCCAATCAGTACCCCCACATATAGGAGGGTTATATTCCACAGTTTCTACCTCCCAATGTGTAAAGGTCATATTCTCTGCATTCTGTATCCGCCAGATGTGAGAAGGTCATGCTCCATATACACTGTACCCCATAATTTAGGAAGCCATGTTCCCAACACTCTGCACCCTCACATTTGGGCAAGAACACAACCCTCTCAAGTAAAACAGTCACAATATACACAAAAGTTTCATAACAAGCCATCTTTATAATTATCCTGTATGCACACATTTGAAGGTAAGTAACATTACAATGAAACATGGCAAACTGAAGTTCACACCGAGCATGTTTTTTTGTGCTTGGGTGCTATTATGGCCAGTGCACATGTGTTACCAATGTACCCATGCAGGGAGCTTCTAAAATTTATATACAGAGAATAATGACAAAAACAGTCATATTTATCATCTACAACTACAAACGTAACAAAAATTACAACATTGAGCAAAGAAAAAGGTGTAAAATGCAAAACATACCTGAAATTTGTGAGATTTATATCATATCAGAAGAATAATGCCAAGTGTTTACTCATATACAAGTCGATTTGTCTTCTGCAGCTTCATGATGAACTCTGCTCCATGTTGTGCTGATATCTTGTAGATCAAAACAGTGTAAGAAACTTCTCTGTGTGGAAGATTTTCAGTCCATATATCTCTAGTTAATCACTGTATATTAATCAGATCAGACAATAGTAGTAGAAGTAGCAAACTTAAACTCGTCTTAAGTCAAAACAAAACAAAACAAAAAATAATAATAGAAAATATAAAATTGTACAGCATTACTAAGCATTCAAAAGTAATCCAAGCAAGGCAGGCAGTCTGTTTCCAGTCAAGAATCCTTTATTAAGTACACAGACAAGTGATCCAAGTAAAACAAAAATAGAGTAATAATTTCCTCACAAGCTTTTTAAATATATATATACTTTTTATCAAGCATGGGAGTGGTTTATTGTGCTATAAAACAAAGTGTTATTGGTGCACATGTTAAAGTCACATCCCATCCCCATCAGTGTAACATTTGAGCTGGTCCTGCCCTACTTAGTGGCTGTCATAATAATATAACCCTTATGTACTTTAAATAAAATTTATAATGATGTGGTACCTCTAATTTAACCAGATTAAGTAGATTATTAAGTTTGTGATTTTATCCAAGACAATATACTACATGGCTGGAAATATATCAACCTCAGTTTATTTGGCAATCAAAAAAAATATATAAATATATACATATACATTTTGCATGTAAAAATCAATTTCTATTTTCATAACCTATTGTAAAAAAGATCGCTTTCGTCCTTCTAGACTTCTTCAGGTCTGCGTACAAGAACCCTAAAAACTATCTATCAAATATACATAATTGTATAATTAGTATTGTTATTACACATCATTTTAAATAAAGTGGAAAAAAGAGCCAGAAAAAAAATAAAAATAAGAAAAAATGTATGTATGATGATGGAAACAAAATATACACTTAAATTACAACTGATTTAAAATGGTATTTAAAACCAACTGGTAGAATAAAATAAAATACAGTTAGTCATGTAAACAATGTGGCAATTTTTTAAGTTCCAGTGCACTTTTAATTGAACAGTAGTAGTTTAGTCCAGGCTTCCTAGAAGAGTTCAGCTTTAATTGCCACATGAGTTAATGTTTCTCCAGAATATTCGGGATGTCTCCTTCAAGATCACCCATGTCTATGTGATCCAGGATCTGGAACTTAAAACCTGTGTGTCTTTTATGAAGAGAAAGGTGTTTGGCTAGTGCATTATTTTTACATACAGAGCGGATTTCTGACAGATGGCATGAAATCTTACACTTGAGTTTATTTACAGTCTTGCCCACACAGAATGCATCACATTCATTGCACTGTGCCCTGTAAATTACTTTTGTATAGTTACAGTCACCCCCTGCACTGGTTTTAATGATTTTCTTTAAATAAGGGTAATAAAAACTATCACCTTGCTGTATAAATATACAAAATGTACAATTAGTTTCACATCTTTTAGTGCTTTTCTCATATAGTCTAGGTTTAAATTCAACAAAACTTCTAATGTTCCTGGTCTTCCTATAAACAAATGATGGGGCTTCACCTAAGATGTTAATCAAAAAAGGGTTTCCTGTGACAATGTCCCAGTTTTCTTCAATAACATTTTTGATACTGTGATAATCTAAAGTGTATGTCAGAATGCAGCTATTTTTGCATTTGTTATTCTCTGTGGAATTACTTAACATTCTTTTAATGGGGAGGTTGAGTGAAGGTGCTTCAGTCCTTTTCAGTTCTATTATGGGTTCCAGGATGTTTTTAACATCTGACTTTCATAGCCTCTCACTAGAAAATCATTCTTTAAGTTGTTCAGATTTCTCAAAAATCATTCCATCTCTGGTAATTCTAGCTAATCTATAGCCTTAGGACTTCACTACATTATACTCGTTTTTTGTAGGATGTAGACTTTTACTGTGGAGTAATAAGTTAACCCTCATTGGTTTTCTGAATAGATCAGTGGTGATTCTGTTATTGTTGGTGTCCTTGGAAATCTGCATATCTAAGAAAGTGGTTGAAGTATAGCTATGGGAAGAGGTAAACTTCAGGAAGGGGGTTGTTTGATTGAGGTAAGTGATAAAATCTCCAAGCTGCAAAGTGTCACCTTCCCACACAATAAAGATGTCATCAATAAAATGTAAATATCATGTGATACACTGCATGTAGTCTGTGTTGTTTAACACAAAGTCCTCCTCCCATTTGCCCAAGGCTATGTTAGCTATGCTGGGAGCCATGGCAGCCATCATTGCTATACCAGTTTTTTGTTTGTAGTGTTTGCCATTGAAAGTAAAGAAATTGAAATCCCGTACAAGATTAATGAGCTTGCTTAACTTTTGCAGTTGTGCCTGTGTACCCTGATTATGTTTCTTAAAAGACTCCATAGCTGCTTGTTATACAGTAATTGTGAGGGAGCACTGCGTACAAGGATTCCACATCAATAGTTAATAAAATACTGTCAGCTTCCACTGTAATGTTTTTTATTTTCCTCAAAAAATCCATTGAATCTCTTATGTATGACTTATTCTTTTCTGCTTGAGGTTTCAACAAGTAATCAAGGTTAATGGTTGTGGCTTCAGTAAGGGAACCTCCACTTGCTACCACCAGTCTATAAGGTGGGTCTTCTCTGTTCTTGTGTGGCTTTGGTATTCCAAAAAAGTAAGGTAAACATGGTCATGGGATCCATAAATAATTATAAAGATTTTCAGTGATAAGTTTTTCTTACCATAATGTGGTGAGATTAGTGTTCCATAAATCATATGCTCTTTTTATGTCATCCATGGTAAATAACTCATAAAATCTGTTATCCTCCAGCATGTTGTCTATCTTTTGGTTGTAGCTAGTGGTATCAGTCACAAGTATACCTCCTCCCTTGTCTGCCTTCATAACACGCCTGAATTTATCATTGCCTAGCTCAATCAATGATTTTATTTCTCCCTGTGTTGAGTTATAAATTTTTTTCTTAGGAGGTTTTTTTAAGCAGTTTCCTGATATCCATATCACATTTCACTTTGAAATCAGCTAGTGTTTGATGTAGTGGTGGACAATATCTGCTAGGCCTTTTTATAGTTTCATCAGTAAGCTTATTTTCAATGTCATTACTTTTGCCATGAAACTGTACCCTTAAGTTGAGCTTCCTCACAAACATTTTAAGGTCTATCAGTACCTGAGCAACCTCACTTCTGCAGCTTGGTACAAAAGTAAGTCCTTTGGACGGACACACACTTTTTTCCTCTTCAGTCAGTGCTTTAACAGAGTGGTTCCAAATAAGTGGAGCACCTGTTATTGTGGCACCTATTATTGCTAATGTACCTGTTATTGTGGCTGTTTCCTCCGTCTGAGCCTGGGACCTGGCTTGCAGTTGGGGTTCCAGTTGGGATTCTCAGGTATTGTATTTTCCTCACCCCTGTCCACTGTTTGGTTCTCCTGTCTCCCTGGGAGTTCATGGATAGAGTATGAGACCTCTGGAATTCCTCCTCTGCTTTCTGGAATCTCGGTGGGTTGTAGTAGTATTCCTCGCTGTGGCTGTGGTATGGGGGAACCTGGTAAGAGGGACAATCTCTGGGGCTCTGGTGGTAGTCATTGTTCTTGTTCTGGTACTGGTGCTGGCTTTGGTATTGGTGTGGTGGTTGATGTCTGTGCTGTCAATACTGGTCTTCCTGAAGAAACTAGTCTCTGTGAAGGTGCTGCTGCTCCTGATAGCTGGATTGTCTGTGGTCCCGGTTGTCCTGGTAGTCCTGTAATTCATCCTGTAGAACTCTCTGTTGGTTCTGGTTGCCACTGTGGCTTATGTTCCTGTCCTAGTCCTTCTGTGATGTCAAAGGCTTCTGTGGGGTGTTGATAGCCATAGGGGATTGGGATTGTGGGAAATGAGATGTTGGGGGGGGCAGTCTCCTGGTGGTCCTGTATTGTGCCCCTGTCTGGTTTTGTGCGAGGATCTCCCCTGGGAAAATCCCGTTGAAGTCTGCTGGCATGGTTATACTTTCCCTTATATCCCCTGTAATAACTAAAACCTTGTCTGTTATTGGTTCTCCTGTTATTGTTGTTGTTGTTGTTGTTGTTATTATTGTACCCCCTAGTAAGTCTCCGAGGATCATCTTTGTCCAGTTGATCTCGTTTTATTTTATTAATCTTTCTTTCTTTAATGGACTGCTCATATCCTTTTACTCTTTCTTTAAGCAGCTCAAATTTAGTATCTAGGTCATTGTGGTTCTCATTTTCCAATGTTGTTTTTAAAGATGTGATGCCAGCCTTTGTAGCTTCTTGCACACTAAGGTTGTTCCTTACTAGCAGATGAATAAGTTTGTAGCTGGCATCCTCTAAAATATCTTCCATTTCCTTAGAAAGTGAATCATCCATACTTTTCCACATTGGTCTATTGTTCAATCTAAGTCCCTGGGGTAGTCTCTTCTTATATATGCTTTGTTGTAAATAAATGTGTTCCCAGTAGAGACCTTGCATGCATTTCAGTTGCTTTTCTAGTTTAGAAAAAGTCTCTGAATTTTCTGGGCCCAATCTTCCCTGTCCATTTTCTTTATCCGTTTGTATCTGATCTGCTTCTGTATCATTCCAGATAGGTACAGTTAGTAAATCTTTTAGCCTGTCATTATCCATATCTGAAAATACCAATTCAGGGATCCTTTGACGGAACAAAAACCTTGGTCTCAGAAACCAAAGTAACAACAAAAAAAAAGTAATCTCTGTGGTATCCCCGAAGTCTCAAAACAACCCACTAAACAAGTGTAGTGGGTCCAAAAACAAAACAGTGTAAGAAACTTCTCTGTGTGGAAGATTTTCAGTCCATATATCTCTAGTTAATCACTCCCCAAGATTCATGAAGCTTGCGCCAGGTGCACGCATAGCGTAGGTGTTATAACACCAAATATGGCCGCCGAGCGATTCAGGTACGATCTAATTCCAAGCGCACTACCGGCGTATGCCAGATCTGTGCAGCCCCCGGCGTAGATATGCAAATCACCCCATGTGCAGTGTTGCACCATGCAAATGAAGGCATATAGCGATTCATGAAGTGGTGCAGGCGTAGCATAAGCCCACGGAAAAGTAAACCAAAAAACACGGTTTACATTTTCCCAAACATAACATCGAAGCTATGGAAGAGGGCCAGACCCAGGTATCACAACGTGAACATATGCCAATGGCGAAATACATAGCCAATGGCATAAGAAAAGATGCACAACATGTAAATAACAACATTTAATGTCATGTCCACAGTAACGCACAGCAGAACCGCAGGGCATGTGCGGAAGCTGTAACATAAAGAAATAATATAAAAATGTCATAAAATCGCAACGTAATAGAAATCAGGTTTACAGCATAACACACAATGGTAGGCATGGAACACCACAACCAAGGTGCAAGGGTTGCTAAGGGCTTGCGATAGTGTTCGGTGCGGTAACTATGAATTAGTAGTCAATGCCATGCAAATGAGGCAGATAATACTGAATCACAAATGTCCCACCGGAGGAAGGTTGTACCATATGGTGCAGCGGTATAACACTGAGGAGTGGCTCAGAGGAGATACATGACATCAGCAGAGGGGTGTGCCACTGTAGCACTAAGCACATTGGAGCATTGCAAATCTGGCCTGTCCGTTGCTAAGCAAAGCTGCAGGATAGGGATGGGGAGGAATCGTTTAGCTGAGAGCACACATGGTGGCCAAAAGCGCATGTGTACGAGGATGAAAATGTGCCCGAAACCCAGTAATCGGACGCATGCGTCGCAAACAATAGCAGAAACAGGAAGGTCAGGGGAAGGAAAGGAAATGCAGAAGTAGGATAATTGGAGTACTAATGAGCAATCAACACCAATCAACCCACGAAAGCCAATCGACGGCAGCTGACAAGTCCGCTTGCAGAAACCTGCAAAACAGGATAGGGGAGGCATGTGAAAGCAAAGAAAGGAGGGGAGGTATTGGATTGCAAAGATAGGAGACCTGACACAGCAGAGCAAAGCAAACCAACAGCAGACTGGCAGTAGCACACATAATGCAAGATACGCCAGGTCTAGGAAAGCACAAATGAAAGTAGGCTGCAGGATGCACGCCAGAAAATGGTAGGTGCAACACGCAGAAATGTAAAGGGAAGGTCAAGAGGTAATCCACGGCAGGCAAATGTAATTCAACACCAAAGGCACCACAATAGTAGTTCCGGCAGTAAAACACATAACATAACCTGTAGCTACGAATGTACATACACACCCTATGACATCATCGGTGTTCACAGCACAATAGTATAAAGTGTGTAAGCACCCAACACACACCTGTGTATTCCCAAACACCGCACCATAGGTGTAAACACACGGGGAACTTTTAAAATGTACATGTTGGGAGCTGCCATAGCTGTGATTCATCAGCATGTGTTAGAGACTGACGGTGTTGTGGAGGATGATGCCGATAACCACCGCAGGCCTCGGAGGAGAAGGAGAGTGTTCAGACCAAGGGTAACCTACCAGGGGCTACATGACCTGGAGATAGTAGAGCGTTACAGGGTGGACAGGGACATCTTACAGCAAATAGTGGAGCTGTGCTGGCCACGCCTGAGAACCAGAAACAACAGAGGGGAACCCATGCCAGTGGACACGAAGGTATGTGTAAGCCTGCGAATTCTGGCCACAGGTACCTTTCAAAGGCCAACTGAAGATATAATGTGTATCTCACAGGCATCAGCATCCAGGGTACTACACCAGTTCCTGGATGCCATGTTACCACATGCCAATGAGCAGATATACTTCCCCAGAACTCAGGACGAGTTGGCCAGCAATATGCATCACTTCCACCATGTGGCACAATACCCGGAGGTACTGGGTGCGATAGACTGCACGCACATACAAATCAAGTCACCACCCGGTGAGCAGGGTATGCGCTACATAAACCGCAAGGGATTCCACTCCATCAACTGCCAGGTTGTGTGCAATGCCCAGGGCATTATCATGGATGTCTGTGCTGGCAGCCCTGGAAGCTACCATGACTCCCATATCTGGCATGCCTCACAGCTGTATCAGATATTTGTCAGGGGGGACATCCCACATGGCCATCTCGTGGGGGATGCTGGCTATGCACTGGAGCCGTGGATGATGACTCCCATCAGAAATGCACACACACCCATGCAAGAACACCATAATGAGGCACAAGCACAAACCAGAATCATCATAGAGCGTGTGTTCGGGATGCTGAAATCATGGTTCCGGTGCTTGGATACATCTGATGGAGCCTTGCAGTACTCTCCAGGCACGTGTACCCACATCGTCATAGTATGTGCCATGCTACATAATATGATCCTGCGGAAGCAGCTGCAGCAGGGACAAAATGGTGAAGGCCCTCATAGCCCACCGCAATTGCCAAGGCCAGTACAGGCACATAGGGATTCAGACCATGAACACACTGTGCCAGCCCCAGTAGGCAGATGGAGGCGTGCCCAATATGCCTACGCCTTGGCAAAGACGGAACGTATAGCACATACACTGACCGTGTAGGCCCCTACGGACTGACACCTCTCCACCTGCACACACAGTAAAATGGATGGCACACAAACATGACCACCTGTAAATTGTAATGTATAGGTGGCCCAATGTGTGACTCCTACATAGGCAGCCCTCAAACACTGTAAACACAACAGCCAGTGCAACACGGAATGCCAACACCTGAACAGTACATGAGTCTTACAGCATATGGTGGTGCTGTGTGCCTGTCACGTTCCCCGCCAGATATAGATATAGATATATATATATATATATATATATATATATATATATATATATATATATATATGGATAGAAAGGGCAATAGAGGGATATATGGTGATATAGATGGATTCAGTGATATCTGCAAATATGATAGATAGTTCAACGACATTCATAACATCTTGGAGGTACAAATAAATAGGATACCGCCAACCATGGAATGTGTAACATACCCACATGCGTAACCACGAGGCTGAAAGACCGATAGAACACAGTACCGGAACAGTACATCCGCGAATAATAGTATGATGATATGAAGGGACGGTTAGTCACCGCTGACGGTGTCGTGGTCCACGTAGGTACTGTGTTCAACTGTGTCTGTGAGTGCCGTAGTCTGTGTAAGTGTGCGTTGAGGGTGCCGTGTGCATTTCTGTGTGACTGTAATGTGTGTGTGTGTGTGTCCGTAACATGTGTATGTTGGTGCCAAGTCAGAGGCAGACCAGTATGGTAGGTGTGGGTATAGCTAGCCGTAGGCATACGGTTACTACCTGTACCACAGTAGGAGGGACATCCCGACCCTGGGCAGGTGTGTCCTGACATAAAACAGTACATAGGGCAAATGTCCGAGATGGTAGGACATAAATATGTTCCATATATCATGTAACAGTCATATTTAATAGTTATGCCTGTATGTAAGAAACTTAAATGTTACATGCAATATGATAAGTATCCAAAGTCACAACAATAGGTATGTAGTGAGGATAAAAGTATGTGCTACCTGTGTACTGACCGTGGCTACATGTTGGCCTGTAAACACTGCTTTGTGTCCCGCAAGTGTCCAACAATGACCATATGATAAGGTGGCAACCCATCGCAAACAGGCTCTTTTAACAACACAACCACAATGACTGCAAATATCTGGGACATAAATACAAGGGATAGCTGTCACCTACACATATCCCCTGATATATCGCTGCAATTACGGAGGTATACAAGTAGCAAGCTCACCTGCAGACGATATAGAAACCAATTAACAACGGCCCAACGTACAATCCCGTAACATAAGTCTACTAACTGTTAGCTCTCTAATCAGGGACAGAGCCCACACACATATATACGGATTATGTAGAAATGCAAGGCCCACAAACCGTATATGTTACGTACAACCACCGACATCCCCCACACTAGAAACTAAAGCAATACAAACTGTAATAGCAGCACAAAAATCCAGTCAGTCAATTACATCTGCAGAACCGTCAACATACCGTGTGAGAGACACAATTAAAGGCGACATGCAAAATTGCAGGCGTTGTATAATGGAACAAACAGCCATGTTACAGGTATTGATTGCAATACTCCGTTAACAGACGTCGGGATGACAGGTACACCCACATTTTGAACCAAATACTCTACCTGTCACACGCAATCCACAGGGGACATGAATCCAAACTATACTTGTCTCCATGCATAGCAGTTGCTCATAACAAAACACAATACAGACCGTCTCCCCAAAGGTAGGGCAAATAGGCAACGCCCAAGTGGAGAATCCAATTATACCCCACTGTCGCCACGTAATTGGTGAATGGAGTAGCTGCACAGCTGATATGCAAGTAATTAGTCACTCAGGAACACCAATTGGCAGGAAGAATCCACATGTTTCAGGTATCGACGTATATAAGGATGACTTGCCAGACATTCAAACCGTATGCTCATACCGAAAAACAGTTGAAACACTGTGAGAGAGATAGAAACGAAATGCCGTAATGACAACAAGGTATGTAGAATGCCCGATATGTAAGGTTATTATAGCATGATCTGTATTAATTAGTTTTACTGTATGTACAGCCTGGTTTGCATTAATTAAACGTGTCCACAATGCATAAAGTGGGGAAAGGTATTGATGTAGTGATGTTTTGCTGAGCATACTAACACTTGTAGAATCTGTGCGTCCAGCAGTGGGACACAAGGTACACAGCACAGACACCAGAAGGGATGCTACATGAGGCCATTAAACAGAACAATGCCATACAACCTGCCATCAGTGGTAGGGTATGTCCAACAAGGATGTGCCATAGCAGGGGATAGTATATGTTGATATACCGTCACAGCACGCATGTGTATGGGTAAATAACGTTAATGACATATGTAAGGTGGTCCCACTGAGCAAGTATGCTTTGCATTATGGGATACTATGTGAAATATGTGTAATGTATAGTATTATAGGTAGATATGACAGATATTCTACACAGCATAACAGGCATATCATGCATACCACAGGTATCATCTATTGGTATGTGCAATAACAGGATACATATGGCCTGTAGGTATGGGACATAGTAATAGCATGATAGCTAATCTAAATGGAAGGGCTACCAAGTAACCATGCACAAAGGACATGTAATAGCTGCACAGGTGCATAGTGGGGTACTATGCAGTCTGTCAAGTCCATGTGTAAGCACAACTACAGTGTTCACACTAGTGGCACCTCTCCAGGGTAGTGTCCTGTGAAGAGCAGAGCCAGGTGTCACCTGCACCACTGCACAGTACAGCCACTGCAGTGATCCCAGGCCTACATGTGTCTTCCAACCACCAAGGGAGGTATCACATGAACAGTGCTACTGAGTGTCCCTGCATGATGTACAGAGGACTTATGTTCCACAGCATGGTGAGTGTCCTGTTTGGGAATGTAACCCAGAAGCACATCCCACTCATTGTGGTGTGTGTGCACATATCCATGAGCATGTTGCTCACAGTGGCCTCTGCTTATGTTGCGTATGAGGAGTATATCCAACAATAATGTTGTGGACATGGGCCCTGTCTGATCAGCAGAGGTCACCCCTGAGTATGTAGTATGCAAATGTGTACAGATGTGGTGTCCGTAGTGCAGCCACATATTTAAACTGTCAGAGCTCAGTAAACATCATGGTGTGTTAATATTGTGGCATGTAAAGCTGTAGCTGTTGTGTAAGGTACACCCTAAATGGGGTGGTGTACCCTTGAATGTGTGCAGATGTCTTGAGTTTAGAGGTACAATGGGTGCCTATGTACCAGTTACACACCCAGTACAAATAGGTGTGGCCACGTAGGAGGGTATCCATGCCACAGTGGCAATACGGTAACCACACAAGTGGGTGCGATATATATGTGTACTGCAAACATGTACAATGTGATATGTATGTAAGGGACTACCATCCATGGGATAGTCAGTGGGTGAATGGTGTAATGCAAAGGTGATGTGCATGCACCTTGTGTCATGCAGCTTGATGCCATGATAGTCATATTATGTATCTGTCACAGTGACACCCATATGGTTGGAGTCAGTATCAGCTGGTGGAGCAATAATGGCGCTTGGTATGTAGGGGTTCTAAAGCTAGGCAGGGAAAGTCCCCTGTGCCAGCCTGTTCCACAGGGAAGCATATACTTAACATGAGGGCCCTATGACTGAGGACTGTGGTATGCCAAAGTACCTGACATGTAGTAGGTACTATGGTATGCTGGCCTCACTGTGTGTTCTGTCCATGAGCCACATAGCATAACATCCTGAGACACAGGGTATGATGTGCAGGTGGATGTGTATGTTGTCAATACCAGAATGGGGAATGGTGCTGAAAGGCAATGAGAGGACAATGTAGGATGTGTGGACTCCCGTACCATCAGCAACTGCCCTGGTAACTGTATGAAAGGAGTCCACCATGTGTAGGGGCCATGCTCTGGCCTTAACAAGCCCAACCCGGGTGGCAGCAGAGGACGGGAGACCAACAATGTCTCTGAGAATGACGTCCTTGATGATGTGCCCCATAGCCATGCAGAACAATCCAGTCAGGTGTGTAGGACTATAGTCCCACTTGTGCAATGTGGTGCCACCTGTGTGTAGTGTGATAAATGCTGCTGTGTGCCATTCAGGGTCTACAATGTCTGAAACAAGGCTATTACTGAATATGGTGGCCTAGTGGGGAGACAAGTAATTCAGAGGTTGGTGGACATGGTGGACATCACAGCCTGGGACGTTGGAAGGTGACATGGGGCCAGTGTCCCAGGACACATAGAGTGTAGGTCAGTACTGTGTAGGTGTGACCACAGGGACACCACAATGTTCATGTATGGATTGCGGCCCTGTAGTGAGTGTGAGGGTGTACTGTCAGCATTGAATCCATCCTGCAGCATGTTGCCAACAATACCTGGGTCTGCACTGTTCCTGAGTGACTGTTGTATGTGACAGCAGATGTGGGTGTTGCCATCGAATACTGACATACCACCATAATGCCTGGTGGTACACCCCGGAATGTGTGGCAGTCATGTTTACGTAGCTAGTCTTGGAGTATGTGATGAGGGACCCTGTGGCCCCACCACAGCTGACCAGTGAGCCACCCCACACGTGGGAATGTACACCACTGTGCAGCAGCCTACACCTGTTGTTGTACATCATATGTCTGTGGAACATGACCACCAGAGTGGCGTCTGTTATCTGGTGTGTACCATCATGGCTCTGTGTGGAATAGCATGATCCATGCAGTTGTGTACATGCTAATTAAGTGCACTGGGGTATGTGTCAGCATTTGTATGTGCATTGTCCATCTGGGTGTCATGATGTTAACAACCTCTGTCAGCAGACGTCTGTAGTAGGTGTAGTAGTACACATGTATTGTGTATGCTGTGATGGGTGTGTTTCCGGGATGTGGCTAACAAGGTAGATTAGCATATGTTCGGAATCCACAAATGAGGGGATAACCCCAGGTGTGTAACACCAGTCACATGGTGGTAGTGTTCATGCCAAGGGTAATGTAGGTCTTGGAGGTGGTGTGTATGTGTTGATCCAGCAGAGTGGAGGGTATGACTCATGGATGTGTCGGTACATGAGTGGCTATCCCAGTGAAGTGTGGGGCAGTGTCAGTCACACATCAGTAGTAGCTGAGGCCCACTGTCCACTATACCACCATAGAAGGTATGTTACCCGTGGGGTATGATGTTGACTCTTTTGCTTGTTACAATGTGTATAGCGGTCCCGGACACAGTTAGTTGCACGTGGAGCACCTCTAATGCATTGTGCTAAGCAACTTGCCAGGATGTGTGCAAAACATAGTGGGATATGGGAACCCCTCAGCTGTGGGTGTGCCGGTCCAGGTATGTGCCTGGAAGGTATGGTCCGTCTATAACCTGTCATTGCAGGTGTGCTCTGCAGAACCTACAGGCAGGTCTCAGTCACTGCAGAGATGTTGGAGTGGTGCATTATAAGGTGTGCCTTGCCTGCGTGCATCACAAGGGAAGATGCAAGCAATGTGTCACATGACCCCATGTCACGCATGCCAGTTACCGCCCTGCCGGTGACAGTTATTGGAAACTGTGCATGACAGGCAGTATAGCAGCAGCAAGAGCCCAGCATGTGAGCTGTACTCCCAGGGCCGACAGGTGCAAGTCATCTGTGCCACAGCATTGTGTTTGACCAGGACAGTCATAGCGGACAGATACCACAGCATTGTGGAATGACAATAGGAGCATAGGCAACTGTTGAAGTGACACAGTCGGTCATTGTACAGTGGTATCATGTCTGGATAAATGCAAAATGCTCCCCAGGGCTAGGCCCACACCCTCAGGGCTATAAGACTGGTGAGCTATTGCATGTCCCTGCACAGGTAGTCTGTGAAGTGGCATCACAGGGCAGTCACACTAACATGGCGAATGACAGCCATATCGTACCTGGTGAGGTGTGGCTTGGGTGCATAAGTTATGTTGCAGAAGCAGTTACCTGACAGCAAGATGTAAGCGACTAATGCCTTGTGTAGCCTGCTGTGTGGAACTGCAGTGTGACACCCTACAGAGTCAGCTATGACTGGTGTGTTGTGAATGTTTTTAACACTCTATTGGCTGTATGTGGTGGGCACACATGAGTCTGTGGGCTATAAGCTGGTGATATTGCCTTCCATGATGGGGGCTACCTCTGGTTCCTACAGTGAGTATGGAGACGTACTGCACAGGTTGTCCTCATAGGTGTGGCCAGTGGTGTAGATTATGTGAGACTATGTGATGGCTGGGGTGTGTTGCGAATGTTACACATCCCCAAATGACTGTCAGATGCAGTCAGGGTTGGCGACAGCATTACCCCCAGCCATAGCTGTCAGCCTCCTGTCCCCAAAATGAGGAACATTAGCCCTCATACAGTGTGACAAATGGGTGAAATGTGGAACACTTACAACTGGCTTACTAACAGCGTCAACTAGGAAGGGCATATGATGGCTAAAATAGGCTGGTCTTACGTATAAAACAGATATTCCAATGAATTACTATGATTCTCATCTATCTAGCCATGGCTAGCAGGTAAACTATGTACAACAATGAATGTGTGACAGACCCTTCCAATGTAGAACCTTGAGGAACATGCACCTTTTAGAACCCCAAATGAGGTTTCCCGTAATGAGGTACACCTGAGAGCTATGGGCCCAGCATGGCTGCAGACATGCATCCCCACAGGCTGTAGTGCGTATGTTGGGAAGTGAGCATTGAATGTGTACACGAGACAATTGCTCTATTGCCACATGAATGAAATATCCCTCATATAGACAGGCAGTAGCACTGGTACGTGACAGTTGGACATGCCTGCATATACAACCATGTCCCACAGGATATGTGCGTTACGTGTGTACAACAGCTGTCGTACCTTAAGCAAGCTGGGAAGTGTAGGACAGCCAGTGTACCTGTGGGAAATGGTGTGGAATGGGCTATAGTAATCATTAGCTCATGACATGCTCACATGTTCTGAACAAGTGCCTAGCATGACCATACAATACAGATAGGGTGTTGGATAATATCAACCCACAAGTGGTGATGACAGTCATTTAGGGTGGCACCGCACTATAACCCTGCTGAGTATGGTGTGCATGTCCATGAACCATTAGCACTGTAGATGTTAGCAGTACAGATGTACAAGATAGCACGGATATTTGATTACAAATACCTTTGCATTTCACAGGTGTGTTCCACCAGTGACCTGTTGACAGACCCACAACTACAAAAGGTGCAAGGGTGACATGTGCACAGCATATCTGTGCCAGATACAGTAGAACAGGGTTAACGTGTTGTACCCCACCCTCATTGTAGCCCATACCACACACACAAATGTTAGGCATCTGTGTATGTAAGACTGTGAATGGCCATGACCTATCAGTTTAGCTGTGTCAGTGTTGTGAACAACATACAGAATGGGCTGTGTGTGTGAGGTGTGTGACATATGTGCACAGTCTGATGGATGATACCAGCAGTGTCACCGCTAGGTGAACATCCCTGTACCCATAAACTGCTACCTAGGCTGTGGTCAACATTATGGACACCGTGTAAGGGATGGTGCTGTGTAGTGCACCCCCGACATGGTGACGTCTCCAGGCCCCTTAGGTAGTCATCTGAGGTACCCATGTCATATCAGGGTGCCATCCATGAGCACGGAGATCAGTGGCCAGGCATATACAACACTGTGGTGACCAATATTGGATCACATACCACCTGTAATGGCTATGCATGGATGTGCGATAACAGCCTTCACAATCCACACCTCCACTATGCAGCATGCTGTCTACCTTGCAGAAGGACATTTGCTACACCATGATGATGGACATGCTACATGTCCATATCCTGATCTATATGACATATGTCATGGACAGCCACCATCCTAATACTAGGATCACCACAGGCTGGACAGATCCCTGTGCCATATATGTGACATACTCTCACCATACCATGCAACCCTGTCCATCAAAGCTGCAGATGTCATCCCAGTCATACATGGTGTGATGGCCGCATGGTAGATGTACTATCAACTGACTGGATCAGTAATGTGGCACTGATGCAGCTTGCGGTGGCACAATGGCCATCTGTAACAGTGTGGAAACCATGCCCACACATGCTATGGTTGATGACCATCCCTGTGAATGTCATCTGACTATCCATTGTCCCATGTCTATCACATGTGTAATACAGGCGATCCGTGTCAGGATGTTGAACAGTTGTACAGTGCTGCGTAGATGTATATGGCAAAACACATGCATGTACAGGTGTCCATGCGTATGTGTGCATTGTCACTGCTCAAGTCCATTCCAGCTGTGTCTGTGTTGATATGTGACATATACACAGCATCAGGTCAACAGTAGTACCGTGGACACATCGAGGCATGTGCAGATAGGTAAGAACACAAGTGCAGGCAAATAGACATGCCCACAGCAAGACAGCATTTACATGGAGTATGAACACTGTAATGAGGTGATACACATATATGGTGATGATATCCAATGCATAATGGGTGTGACATGTGTGACACAAACACGTCAGTCATGTCAGTGTCATGGTACTTTGCAAAGATAACTGTGCAGATGCAGTAGATGTCATAGAAATGTATGTGCAGCAGTATATCTGTACATCTCTGAAACTGTGACCTGTCACCCTCATTATGTTTTACAGATAATGCCCCGTACACGCCACCCAGCATACACCCGCCAGCAGGATGATGTCCTCATCCCACAGCTCCATGACAACTATGACTTGTTGTTCAGCCATGTGCCACAGCATGCCCAGCAGCGGGATGACCTGTGGCAGGATCTATGCAGGAGGGTGAATGATGTGGGTGGCCATAACCGCAACTACCAGCAGGTGCGCAGACACTGCACGGACCTGATACGACATGCAAAACAGCGTGCCACTGCAATCACCAGGGAACAAGGTGGAACAGGTGGTGGGCCACCAACCCAGCCCCCACTCACACACACCGAGGAGCTACTGGCCAGTCTGGGGACACCCAGGGAACAGCATCCAGAAACACTAGCTGCCATCGTGGAGGTGGGTGTCTCCCACCCAATGAGCCTGGAGTTGCCTGATAAGTCAGTAATGCACATATGGCTATTATATCCCATGTAGTTGCATGTGTCACTGTACATAATGTAAAGTAACAACATATGCCAGGTATGTGGACACACATGCTGCATACTACAGTATGCTACGTTGTGTATGCACACATGTGCATACTATATGCTATTACACAGGTGAATGTGTGCACATGCACAGTGCAACCTGTGGCTGTCATACAGTCATGGATAATGTTCATACTGGTGTGTCACCCCTATACAGGTACCTCTGGCATGCCGCACAGACATGGGTCCGTTGCAAGTGAGACTGTCATCAGTATCAGGTATGTTACAGTGTAGATCTATTTACCATGTGGCCAGTTAACACTTGCACACCTGATGTTTGTTCCAGTCACGATATGCAGGTCGCACCACCATGCATTCACACATGCCACCCATGTGCAATATATTCACACGTAATGATACACCGACTTGAAACCACAGTACTTGTCATTGCAACATGTGTGGTCAGCTGTGCATACAATGGTGGAGGTGTTCTACAATGGAGGCATATGTAGTATGCATTGGAACAACATGTGTAGTACGCACACAATACCACACAGTGAGCTGTGATATGGGCAGCCCACAAGTATCACCATTGTGTCATATGCCCCTGCATCGGGTGCACACATTGTGATGTGCCACCTGACATGTCCCAGACATGTAATGTTCTGTCTGCAATATTGTCACACTATCACATGACCTATACCCCACATACCAAACATACAACCCATTGTCTGCATAGACCTGTGGAATGTGACATATCTGACATGTATGGGTGTATGTCATATGGGACCACATAGACATGTGGAGAAGATGCCCATCACACACAATTGGCCACCACATGTGCACACATGGCCATGGGGGATGGCCAGAGACATGTAGCCACACAGTACATGGGATATGTATACACCCTGTTGCACATTGTCCACACATGGTCCAAATATAGCCTTAGTTGACCGATTATACAGTTGATGTGGTACAGTGGACAACCTAAAAGCCTGTGCACAGCTACTGGAGGTGTCACTGAAGTCTACCATATACGATCTGTCAAACATCACGACTGTGTTGCAGTTATGGCTATGCAATGTGTACATATTATGCATTCTACAGAAACATACATGCCTCGTGTTGCCAGGCAATGGCACAGTGTCTGTACTTCACACTTTATAGCAATGTAGACAGCTCACACTACCCTCCCATGCTCATGCACATTTGCTAAACATGCATTCTATCTGTAGGGCATATACACAACACTGCAATGTGAAGCCCATTATGATGCTGTACATGTGTCAGGACACCATTGTGTCAAACATGTATGCATGTTAATGCACATGTCAGCAAATTACATGTCAAGGTCATGTCAGCCATGTGTACTGTTATCCTGTTCTGGGCCACATGGTGTATCATGGGGATGCATGCATACTACCATGATTGTGTGAACTGCATGGCTACTGATATGACACCTGCTTGCTGTAGTGTACACCCCAGGGAGGTATGCTTACTAACACTATTAATGTCTGAGCTGCATGCCCTCTGCTCTATCGCAGGCATGCTGCATGCCATCTGACAAATCGCATGCAGTGTGTGTCTGTGTGTGTCTGTGTGTGTGTGTCTGTGTGTGTGTGTGTGTGTGTGTGTGTGTGTGTGTGTGTGTGTGTGTGTGTGTGTGTGTGTGTGTGTGTGTGTGTGTGTGTGTGTGTGTGTGTCTGTGTCTATTGTACTTTACAGTATTTCTTTGCATTCACAGGTGATGTAGGTGCGTTACCCTCCTGCAGTCCATCTGATGTTAGTGTCCCCACAGATACTAGCGGTGATGAACATATGCATGAGGTACAGGCAGGGTTGTCAAGGGCTGAATCTGTGCCAATGGTTACCATTCCAGCTATGTCCCCTCTTCCCACACAGTTCTGCTGCCAACACATACCGCATCACCGGTGGCCATAGAGGAAGGACAGTCAGTGTCTGTTGGCGTGGAACAGGAACATGTGGTGGCTACAGAAGGTGTGTCTACACACCATAGTGTCAGTGTAATGACTGCAGATGTGCCACACAGGCATGTGGCTGGTGCTGCGTAGGAGGACCTCTGGCAGACATGCACCTGCAGGACAGAGCGCAGCAGCTGGTATCACCAGACGCATGTTCCAGACTGTAATGGTGGCACAGGCACGTGCTGAATGGCAGAACAGAGAAGGGAAGAGGCTGCAGAGGGCTGCTATCCATACCCTAAATGACAACATCCAGGCATTGGCAAATGCTCAACAGCAGATTGCTAATGTTCTGGATAGGCGACTAGGTGAAATGGTCAGAATCCTTGACCGAGGCATGGCAATCCGCGAGTGGGAGCTGTCTGTGCTGGAACACCTGGTAGGAGTGAGGCGTAGGCCACGTGGATGCAGGCCAGCAACACCACCTAGTGTAGGTCGACGTGAGCGTGCCACCTCACATGCCCGCTCCCATAGTGCCGGTAGCAGTAGCAGTGCAGCTGCTGCTGCGCTGTCAACACCAGAACACAGCAGGCCACGTGGACGTGGCCCTGGATGGTCTCAGCGGGTACATGTTTCCAGTGAACATGTGTCATCGGACAGTAGCCACTTTGTACCTCCACCTGGTAGTGCCCATGCAACCCCAGGCAGGCACAGGTCACATGGCCATGGATGGACACAGTGAGCTGTACAACCTGCACTGTACAATCTGGGGCTGTCAATTATACCCCGTGTAGGCATCACAAATGGCAGAACTGTGTACACACATACATGCACACAGCAAACACAACTGTAGGGCTCCACAACATCCACATGCATTCTGCACAGACATGTCCAGTCAACTCACTGGCCCTTACACACACACATGATGTTATCCATTGGTGCAGCCTATGCCCCTGGCAAACATATCATCCTGTGCATATGATGAAGCCTGTGCTGCATCCCTGTCATCCACACCATCGGTGCAGGGTTATGCACAAATATTCTGATGCACAGGGTGAACAGCATAGTGAGAGGTGTATGTAATACCTGTGTATGCATAGTGAGGGATGTGTATGTTGCAGTGGTTGTGTGTGAATACTGAGTTGTGTATGTGACATAGGTTGTGTACTGTTGACATGCACCAGTCACACCATGTAGTGCAGGTGCAGCATGCATTGTGATGTGTTCATGGTATGTGTCTCGGTTACATCTGTAGCACCATGTTGGTTGTGATACCCTGGTTCCCTCCTATGGTGTACTTGCATGTGCCTATAGGTAGCAGTGTCTGCAGTCCTCCACGTGTAACTGTGGAGTACACACAGGCACGTCTGGCAATATCAGCATGCTACATGTACCTTCATCCTGACTGTTGGACACACAAACATGACACAGATGTGCGTGCATATACTGCACCTGATGCATGTGGTCGGTGCCACAGGCTACACTGGACAGAGACGTGACATACATAGCAGGACACATTACAGGTATGGTGACATGGTGCAGGGGTTGTACACAGCAGCCTGGTCACACATCCTAAATCTATTTCAAGTTCTGGTACCCTTGATAGGTGTAAGCAGGGGCTTGGGAGGTGAAACATTTACCATAACAACTGAAATATTGAAAAGTGCATTTATACACCAAGACAGCTTTTGCCATTATGGGTAGTCTGTACTCTAATTAGTTGACAGTGTAAACAAAGACTGTTGGTTCTGCATAGTACCATCGCCATAGACAGACAAGTGGGTAATCATGTTAACTATATTTTCAGTTAAACTGTAATGATGCTTGTAGGTTCAGTCTTTGATGTTAATAGGGTCTACTTATAACATGAATAGTGAACAGGGTAACATAAATTCTAAAGTGTTACAATGGAAATATTTTATATATCATTGACTGTATTTGATGATTAACAAATAAAGATAAAAATGCCATGAAATCATTGCAGTATGTCTGTTTCACCACCATCTTTGTCCAGTATTTGTTATACGGTGTTAATTTGTCAAAATGTTAACCATTACAATAATGTTAACTAACAGAAACACAGCAAAAAAAGAAGGCAGCAATGTCATTCTACACAATGAAATTGAATGACGGGATTGCTCCATTGTTTTAAAAAAGGTGTCAAGGGCCGGTTTTTTTTTTAAAAAAACCCCTTTTTTCCTGTTTTTTTTTTTTGGTTTCATTTGGTTTTTTTTCACAAAGCTGAAGTGGAAAATTCCCGGGGTGGGGCAAGAAAAAAAAAATTTTTATTTTTTTTTTTGGCCCCCCGTTGCCCAAACTCCCTGGGGGAAAACCCAAAGAA
>NC_056750.1:178909397-178926028 GCF_019279795.1 Protopterus annectens | reverse complement strand
TTTGTCTAATTCCCAAGAGAGTATAAGTACTGAAAAAAAATAGATCACAGCTCTATGTGTTTTTTTAAGACATTGTCAAATTCCACACACAAAAAAAAAAAAATAATAAAAAAAGGAAAAAAAGAAATCAAAGTGAAGATAACATTGCCAAATGCCTGAACTCTACCAGTAAATTGTACGATATGTACATACAAATTCAAGAATGTACCTCCTTTCAAGGTAGTGGATTAGATGGGTTATGTGAAAGTTTTTCAGTATTTGTTAATAAAATAACTAAATAAGAAAAATAAAATGAAAGCTAAAAACCAAGGAAGACATTGCTTATTCAGTAATTAATAACAGTGGCACTGAATATAAAATTAGAGGAGCCTATTGTATGATCTATGTGTCTCCTATAAACCATAACAATTCCCAGACCAACTCCAAGATGTAATAAAATACATAAAATGCAATAATTATAAGGATTTTTAACTACCAAACCACTGTCTAGGTAAACTATATAACATCAAATTAATATGCCAAAATAATACATAGCTATGTTAGTCAATGTGATGTAGGACAAATACCATGAAATCCATCTAGGTATGGTAATATCTTATAGATCATTTTAACAAATGTCAGAGCTTTCTGCTCCTCAGCCACAATTCTAGTCATTCATATTAAAAGTCATGATGCAATCATCTAGAATAAAATCAAGCATAGCAATAAATCAATCATCCTTACCAGTAGAAATTATGATGCAACAAATGAAATGCCTCTGAAAATAGACTGGAACATTATTACAACTGACCCAAATAAATCTCAGAACAGTCAGGGATGTCTCTGAAACTACTAACGTCTGCCTTTATGAAAATATTCTGGAAAACATAGGTAGTTCAATTTGATAAAAATTATCTCAGTAGAGTTAAATATAAATAAGATATACAATGTAAAAAGATGTACTTCAGCTTTTAAAGGTTACTTTAATCTTAAAAGCAATCATAGCTTAAATAAAGTAGAGCTATGTACTTTTTTCAAATCTTCCAGATCTGAAGTCAAACTCAGCTTGACTGCAAAAACCGATAGCAATAATAAATCATTCTTTAATTACATTTGAAAACTGAAAGGTAAAATTGTTAATGTGAAATGTTAGTGGACAGTGCTGTTACCAACTTCAGGGCAAAGCACGTGTACTTACTGGAACAATTTCACAAATGTTACAATAAACAAAGAGATATATTAGAGTCCTGTACAGGTAATTAGAAACATTCTTTACACTACAGGTAATTGCTGCCATAAATAACAATGAAAACTCAGACATGCCTAGTGGTTTTCCAGTCTTAATAAAGGAAATTTAATTAGACTTCTGTCAATCATACTAACAGCCTGTTACAATGTCAGCACATTACTGGCCTATGGTAACTGAATATGGTGATACACTATAGGTTCATAGGTTCATAGGTTAGTTCATAGGTTCATATCTTGACTTTTGAATCCTACCTCATTATTGCCTGTTACACTGGGTTTTGCAGACCTGAAACAAATCACTATCTGACACAATTTGAAAAGGTACAATTATTCTTTACCAGCAAATAAATTAAAGGATTGAAACATGAACTTTTCAGAAGGACTTCAGGATGTTGTTCTAGTCTGTTTTAAGTAGGTTACTTAAGGATGACTTCTGCCTGAGATATAAAGGAATGCTTGATCCATTTCTATCTCAAAATCTATACCCAGAATGCACAAGTGATAGCGCTAACAACATATTTTAAAACCTAATACTAGAAGTATACATTAACAATAAAAATGGCCAATGTTTTACTTAATGTTTCCATTATGATGTAACAATTTTCACATTGCTATCAGAAGATGTAGGATATTAATTTTCTTCAGAAATAATATTGTTTTATAGGTTCACAGATTCATAGGTAGGTACTGGGCTATCTGCCCGAAGGCATATATTAGCCCAGCCATGTTGTGTGGTATTCACTGCCCCTTTGGTTAGTTCCCTAGGTCCTAGATCTAGCAGCTAGTACCCTTGGCCCCTATCTAGTAGAGCTGTTGGTATAATCCCTGGTGTGAACTTTCTGTTACCCATCCACTCATCAAGGTTCCTCTTGAAGAGTGATAGTGAGGGGCTCTGTCTTATGTAGATCGGGACCTTGTTCCATAGCAAGGGAAATCTTTGCGAAGGGAATCTATCCCTCCAGCATGTTCTATTCATTGTTGTGCTGAGGTTTATATCCCTAGACCGTGTAGCTCGAGTAGATTTTGTTTTGCTAAGATGGAGCATGTTCAACAGTTCTGGGTTTATGTTAGACAGAGATCGCCTCTGAGAAGGCGGTATGCAACAGAGAAAAGCCTTCGTTTTTTCAATCGTGCTGCATAGGGCAACTGTTTGAGGCCAGTAATCCTTTTAGTCAGGTACCTCTGTGGTCTCTCCAGCTGCTGGAGATGCCTAGCCAGGTACATTCCAATTGGTGCATTGTGTTCAATAATGGGTCTGATGAGGGAAGAGTAGAGGGGCACCACTACATCCTTAGATCTTGATGCAAACCCTTTTGTGATCAGATTGGTCACATAGAAGGATTTTCTAACCACCTTAGCAACATGGTTATCAAAGGAAAGCTGACTATCTACTTGGGTCCCTAGATCCCTTATTACTTCTTCAGATTTCAGGGGGTTACCACCTATGTGGTAGTTCGCGGGTACTCTGTTTTTTCCAAAGGGGATTACTACGCATTTTTTAGCATTTAGCTTGAGACCATGGCTTTGACACCATGCATCAATCTCATTAAGGCCCTTCTGGAGGATATCCATGTCAGCCGGAGACTCTATTATAGCACCCAGTTTACAGTCATCTGAAAACTTGGTCAGCCACATCCCTTCAGTGTTTGCCTGTACTTCTGAGAAGTATATGCCAAACAGGAGGGGCCCCAGGACAGAGCCCTGAGACACACCACTCATTACAGGTCTGGATTCGGACATAGATCCCACTACTCTTACTTTGTGGAATCTGTCTGAGAGCCAGTTTGTGATCCATCTTGTGACATAAGGGTTTATGCCCAGGTTGGTGAGTTTATCAATAATACCCGAATGGGGAATGGTGTCAAATGCTTTAGCAAGGTCAAGGTAAGCTGTGTGTACCTCCTTTCCCTTATCTATAGCCTGAGTAGTTGTCTCAAAGAAGTCCACCAGGTTCAGGAGGCATGATCTGCCCTTGACGAAGCTGAACTGTGTAGGGTCAATTGTTGGAGGTTCCCAATCTCTCCGTTTATGAGTTCCATAATGATTCGCTCCATTGCCTTACAGATCAGACTGGTCAGGCTTATTGGTTAGTAGTTCCCAGGATCAGTTGTGGACCCACCCTTGTGCAGTGGAACCACCATTGCTGTGCGCCATTCTATGGGCACATATCCTGTCGAGAGGCTGAGACTGAACAGGGTATTCAGATGCGGGGTTAATTCATTTTGGAGCTCACGTATGACAAAGTCCAGGACACCATCTGGTCCCATGGAGGCAGTGTTTTTGGCTTTAGATAGAGCCTTATTAACCAATGTATCAGTAATAATTGGAGTTACGCAATCCCCTGGAATAGTAATAGGCCCTGTAGGTGGTGGTGGGGGGGGGGGTTGCACTGAACCTATCAGCCAAGATGTTGGCAATGTCAGTGGGGTCAGTGTATTTTGTTCCATTTTGTACTAGCTCAGAACAGACCATAGCGTTGCCATTTAGGTTTTTTACGTAACCATAGAAGGCCTTATGGTTATCCTTGGCAACTTTCTTTTCGAAATTGGCTTTAGTTGACTTGATGAGGGCCCTCAATTTCTTAATAATGCTGATCAGGGATGATTTTTCTACTTGAGATTTGGCCTTTTTTTGTATGTCTCCCCCTTTTATTGTATAGTTTGCTTATGGCTGGGGTCCACCAGACTGGTTTCTTCTTGCTTGAGGAAGGAGTCTTGGTTTTATTTGGGATAGCACGGTCCATGCAATCCTGAAGATGTATATAAAGTGCCTTGGTGTAGGATTCTGCATCCTGGATATCATTATCCTTCTGCAAGGGAATAGTGAAGCTTTCCACTTCTGACGCAAGTAGTTTGAAGTTTTCTTTGGAAAGGTTTTTTATGATGGTTTCTTTGACTGGGGGAGGTGGAGGGGTGAGAACATCCAGGGTTATCAGTTTGTGGTCTGATCTGACCAGAGAGGGAGTGATAACGGGTGTGGTACAATGGGCACCCATATTTGTGATGACTAAATCCAATATGTTGTCCCCTCTAGTGAGAGAACATACCAGTTGTTCAAGGGCTTCTATGAACTGCTGGGCATAGGAGTTAGAACTTTGGTAGTTCGCCCAGTCTATACCAGGGTAGTTGAAATCACCCAAAATTATGGTGTTGGGTAGGACCTTTATATTTTCCAATGCCTCAAGGAATGCTGAGTGAGCATCTTGGGACATGGTGGGTGATCTATAACAGGCTACGACTTGAAATGTGGTTTTGCCTGCTGATAGTTCCGTATGGATGATCTCTAGGGCATCATGCTGCACCACTAACCTGGAGATGTGGGTATCCTTGATGAATATGTATACACGTCCACCCTTTGTACTGCGATCCGGTAACTGAGGCTGGAAGGTATGATATGAATTGTAACCTGGTAGTGCTGGGGTGCTCTCTGGAGCCTTGAACCAGGTTTCCGTCACTGCACAAACATTGATTTTCTCCATACTGAGGAGTGCCTCGAGTGCGTGCATTTTGAGGTTGAGACTTTTGGCATTGAGTAGCATTACCCTTAGTTTTTGGTTACCTGTGCTGGTTATGGTGGTTGGTTTGTCCTTTGAGCCTTGCCAAAAAAGGCACTATGGGGACGGCAAGAGCCTGGGCCAGTATTCAAAAGCCTAGGGGTGACAGGTGCAAACCATCTCTGGCGAAACAGAGAGGCTTGTCTATCATGTCATCCCAGGCAGACAGACACTGAATCCCCTTAGAATGACACCAGAAGCTTAGCCAATTGTTGAAATTGATAATTTTGTCTTTGTATTGTGGTATAATTCTAGGTGAAGGTAGTATGCTACTCAAGGTCAGGGTCATACCAGCTTGGGCTACATGATTAGAGAGCTCCTCAATGTCTCTTTTCATGTAGTCCAGGGAGGTACGTCTTAGATCATTCACACCAACATGTATAATGACAGCATCATACTTGTACTTGTTCTGGAGTGACCTAAGTGCCTGTGTTATGTGCCGGATCCTAGCACCCGACAGGCAGCTGACAGTAACCTTCTCCTTGTTCAGCCTGGTGAGTGGAACATCTGTGCGCCTTACTACAGAGTCTCCTATTACTAGCATGTTGGGTATGGTGTTTTGCCTTAGGGGCTGTCGTGAGGCACACTGCTGAGGTGAATTATGTGTTTTCTGGCTTGTATTTGGAGGTGCAGGTCGCTTGCTTGTCTGCTTTGGAGGGCACTGTTTCTTTTTCAGATTGGTACCTAGTGCCTCCGAATATGTTTTTGTGTATTTATGTGTATGTTTTGCTGGTGCTTGTTTTGTATATCCAAGTGTGACTGGTGGTGTGATGCTAGTGTGTCTCTTCTCCTCTTGACTGTCTGTTACAGTCATGGGTTGAGAGTGCTTAGCCTCCAGTCTGGCTGTGTATTTGCATCTCTCACAAGTGTTTGTGTCTAGAGGTAAGAGGAGAGGGATGTCTGTATACATGAGGCAGTTGTGACATTGCCTCAGGATGCCCAATTCCACCAGATGAATTGGAGAGTACACCTGAAGCTGACCTCTGGACATGCTTGGAAAAATGAGTTTCACTTGTATTGAGGACAGTCGAGGGTTTTATGCTGTATTATAATAGTGCTGTCTAGGAGATCTGGAAAATAATAGTGCTGTCTGGGAGATTTGGACAAGTGCTGATTTGGGTTATACAAGTGCTGCAAAAGAGAAGTTGATCTGAAGCACTTGAGTTGAGGCTTGCCTAGTTCTAAGGGAAAATTTGCAGCGCACACTTTGTGGAGCCAGGAATAGTATACCCCTGCTAACTGGCGCTGCCCGACGCTGCTCTGTGCGCAAGACCGTGCAAAAAGAGAGTTGCAGGGTTTTAAGAGAGAGAGAGATCAAGGAGTTTGGAATTGACCCAAAATGGCCAATAAACTTACAGTTTCTAGGCACTAACCACTCCTACAGGGACAGGCAGGCTGCTCAATGTTAACCACTGACACTGGTGAACACAGAGACTTCCCTTTAGCCCAAGTAAGCACTGGCCTCCAAGAAACTTACAAACAGTTCAGAACAGCAGCTCTGTAACTGAACTTTTTTTAAATTATAGAAAGTGGGAAAATAGTAAGATTTTTTTGGTTTTTTTTTGTTTTTGTTTAAGGATAGCAGAGACACACACATAGCAAACTAGTCAGAACAGTGCAATAAATTACCCCAACACGTGTGTACTAGGTCAGAGGCAGGTAAAATGCAATTTTAAGAAAAAACAATTTTAAATTAAGTGCAACACAAAAAATGCAATAAACAGGCTTTAGATATGTTCTAAATACTGTTTCTAACACAGATATCAACTTTTGCAAGCAAGAAAATGCCGAAAAGTAGGCGGCAATGCAGTTTTTCTAAGAAATAAATCAGAAGAACATACTTAAAATCTCAAAAGTGGCTCCTTTCTTCTCTCAATGTTTTCTCCTCTTGGTAGGTGCTTCAGCAACAACTATCAAGCCTGGAAATATGCCAAAACCACGTGGTTGAGGGGTTTTAAGACAGAGAGATCAAGGAGTTTGGGATTGACCCAAAATGGCCAATAAAACTACAGTTTCTAGGCAGTAACCACTCCTACAGGGACAGGCAGGCTGCCACTGGTGAACACTGAGACTTTCCTTTAGCCCAAGCAAGCACTGGCCTCCAAGAAACTTACAAACAGTTCAGAACAGCAACTATGTAACTGAACTTTCTTTTAAATTATAGAAAGTGGGAAAATAGCAAGATTTTTTTTGTTTTTTTGTTTTTGTGGGCAGTTCCAATATTTGGTTATGGCAATTAAACTTCTTGAATCTCAGTAGGTCATAAAACTGACAAATGAACTTAAGTATCTATGAATCTATTGGAAGAGTGATTTGTTAAGATATCCGGGTGCATCATATGTACTTATTGCAACATGACAGAAGAGCTGTTTATTCAGACATTGTACACCATCATCTGCAGTTATTTTGTATGGATATAGGTATATTGTAAATGTATTCCTTATGTCACAGGATTTTAATCGCAGTATTAAAAGTTACTACTAACTGCTATATATGTTTTTAAGTTAAGGCTTTTTAATGTAACTAATTTTGGAGCCTACACATAACAGTTTGAGCGTATTCACAGTTCTGCTTCACGTGTTAAAGTTTTTAAACCCCTGATAACATCTTTAGGGTATTAAGAATTTAAAAAAATGAAGATTAGCTTAGGAAAATAAGAAAATAAATGAGAAATATATACTGTGTGTATACTGACTTAGTTTTAGAGGTGTAGCTAAATCATCTTGAGTCCTCGTGCAAATGGAAGACCACATAAAATATCCAGTAGATTTGAAGACCAAACCCCCCCCCCCCACTTAGTAAATTACTTATCTCCATCACAGGCATCAGCAGACATAAGCAATCTATGCAGCTGCACACTTTTGTTTTCAGAAAAAGGGCATCAGACTCCTAATATCAGTGTGTGCATGCTTGTGTGTGTCTTTCTTTGTTTAGTCTGTGTGTGTGTGTGTGTGTGTGTGTGTGTGTGTGTGTGTGTGTGTGTGTGTGTGTGTAACTAAGTCAATGCAGGAATTCCTTTGTGAGTCACACAAGTAGCATGTGCAAGTGTGTATAAATATATATATATATATATATATATATATATATATATATATATATATATAAGTGCTACAGAATCCTGAAAGACCAAAATCCTGAAAGTTCAAAATATTGAAAATTCAAAATACTGAAAACCCAAAATCCTGAAAACACACAGGATACCAACACTCACTATATTCCAGCACAAGTACATACAGAAACAAATAAAACACAAACTATATTACTATTCTCCGAGTATAAGCAGGGGGGCAACCCCCATGTGGGGGCTGTGCCCCCCACACCTCCTGCTACTTAAATATATCAACTACAAGATTGCACTTAGTGTAGTGAAGTGCAATCCCGAAGATGATATAGGGCTTGCCCCCTGCATATAATTGAAGGGTAATATGTTTCTGTATGCACTTGTGCTGGAATATAGTGAGTGTTGCTATCCTGTGTGTATAGTTTTATATATATATATATATATATATATATATATATATATATATATATCTATATATATATATATATATATATATATATATATATATATATATATATATATATATATATATATATATATATATATATATACCTGTATATATATGTTGTTGTGTCTTTCGGTTTTTCCTGGTTAGGGGTCGCCACAGCAGAACTCCGGTCCGCTAATGATTGGCAGTAGATTTTTATGTGCCGAGTTGCCAGCTCTGACGCACAACCTTCAACGAAAGCACGCCCATTCACGCAGGTCTCCACACAGAAGATGCTCTAGCTCAGAATCGAACAGGACAACGTCTTACTGTGAGGCGACAACTCTACCACAGTATCACCATTGCAGTTATATACATATATATATATCTATATACATACATACATATACATACATATGTATATATATATATATATATATATATATATATATACACACACACACACACACACACACACATATATATATATATATATATAGATATATGTGTGTGTGTGTGTGTGTATATATACAGTGTGCCAACTGCATGGGCAAGTGTACTCACTTATATGAGAGTGAGGATAAGTGTGTGCGCATGTGTGTATGTGTGTGTGTGTGTGTGTGTGTGTGTGTGTGTGTGTGTGTGTGTGTGTGTGTGTGTGTGTATAGTGTGCCAACTGCACATGCAAGTGTACTTACTTATATGAGAGTGAGGATAAGTGTGTGCACACGTGTGTTTGTGTGTGTGTGTGTGTGTGCGTGTGTGTGTGTGTGTGTGTGTGTGTGTGTGTGTGTGTGTGTGTGTGTGTGTGTGTGTGTGTGTGTGTGTGTGTGTGTGTGTGTGTGTGTGTGTGTGTGTGTGTGTGTGTGTGTGTGTGTGTGTGTGTGTGTGTGTGTGTGTGCGTGTGTGTGTGTGTGTGTGTGTGTGTGTGTGTGTGTGTGTGTGTGTGTGTGTGTGTGTGTATATGTTTATACACTCTTGTGTTTCAGTCTCTCTGCAAAACACATCTCTCAACTCTCCCTAATTTTGCAGAATGTCCATGAGTTATTCTCATATTTCTATCCTGTCCCTCATAAAACTATTCATTTTATACTTAGTCACTAATGATTATAGACAGCAAGTTCTGTTTATGGCTTTGTCCAGCAAGACAGCAGTTTCAGACATTATAGTTCTATGCTATCTATTTTTCAGAAAATGCATATTGATGCCAATTCTTGTGTTCCTTTAACCTTTTTTAAGTGAATAGGAGAAATATTTAAAAATTGTCCTTGATTTTGTCCCAACACCCTCCATGCACACATTTTTTGCAATGTACAGAATTCTTTGCCAATGAAGTTGAGAGCTGTGCAGGAAAAAAAAAAACCTCAACTGTCCCTGATTTTGTAGAAAGTCTATGAATTTGACTCATATATTTTTTGTCTTGTTTGTGATTTTCCGGTAAATCACTGAGGACTGCAGATGACTCAATAATGCTAAACAGTGGAGTTTCATACTTCTCATTGTCAATAAAATACATGTGCATGCAAAATATTTTTCTCTATTAACTGTCTAAGTGAATTACAGGAATATTAAAAATTGTACCAGATGTTGTCGCCCTATTATTTTGGCTATGTCCAGAATTCTTGAGCAAAGAAGTTGAGAGTTAGGCAGCCCTCACCTCCCCACCTCCCAATTTTTTTTGTAGCAAAAACAAATTAAAAAAAAATGTATTCTGCTTTGGCCAGTGTATACTGTTACTACTACCTGTATTTTCTAGTTGGGTTCCTGCCAAAATTTAAACAAAAGAAATAAAATACATAAATAAAACTTATGCATGTGAAAGGAGAACAATCTCTGAAGATCCATACCTTTCTATTTCCCAGTAGTCTGTAGTCAAATGACTACTTGACTAAAAAGTGCTGGAAAAGCACTGTGAGTGGATGCTAAGGGCAACTGATCACTTCTTGGTAGTCTGTAGCCATAGTAATAGAGTAGAGTCCATTATCCAAACTAACTGGGAGCTAGAGTAGTTTGGATAGTCAAACTGTTCAGATAATCAAAATATAATTGAACTGGGTAAAAAACTTCTAAAATCTTGTTTTTTCTTCTGCATGCAGGAATACACTTTTCAACCATTCATTGATTTCAGTGGACAATAAAGAATACTTTTCACACAAGAGCTGGCTACTAGCTCAAAAAACATGCTCAAGCAAATACGTATAATGTTTATATATTCAGACTATGATTTTTCCTACCCAAAAATGTTGGAAGGCTGGCTTGGATAATTGATGTTTCTGATAATCGACATTCAGATAATCGACTACCTGTTGTACATGACTAAACATTGCTGACTCAGCAATGTCATCACTGCTAGAAGCACTTGTGTGCAGGCAGTTAAACTGCATTGTAATAAGACGTTTTGGCTGCCCATGTTCTATTTGTATGATCAGAAAGAAAAGTGATATTTCTGGCCACAGTGTACAAAATACAGTCAGCCAGTGGCAGCTGGTAACTTCAAATCAAAGGGGGGCTGCAGGAGACCGATGAATGAGTGGGGCCAACAGGAAGGGATGTGGCCAACTAGAACAGGGTGGAGCTATGCTTAAAAAACACAAAAACTGGGATTTTAATTAAACACACTGCCCTGGGTGCCAAACCATCATTATGAGAGTCCAATCAAGACAAAATAAAGTGTAGAAGAAAAAAAATATTTCACTGCATTGGCCACATGACAGCTAACTTAATATCTAGATGGAAACAAAAAGGTTGTGAGACATGAAAAACAAGTTACTTTTTAACTACATTACTGGAATGCCAGTCAAAATCAAGTATAAAAAAACAAGCAGCACTCAGTTCTAATTATAATTTACATTCAGCTTTATAAAAGTACCAATTAGCATGCTGAAAGTAAAGTAGAAATCTCGGTGATACCCCCACTTGTAAAAATGTTTCTTATCCAAAAAGACCTGCTGCCTGACAACAACTATATACTTGTTTCATGTGGAAAACATGATCAAAGTAAAAATGAACAACAAACAAGAAATAAACTCAATGTAAATTTCTTAAAGGATTATTGCTCAGGTTATGGACCACACATGATAGATTGGCATTCTGTTTACTTTATGTGTAAAGCCTGCAACGATGACTGCAAGTCTCCAACAAATGTAATGAGCTTCTGAAAATATTGTAATCCTGTCCTTTATTACAAAAACTGTCATATGCCTTTCAATACCCAAGGCATATATGTTATCTAGTTATGTAAATATTCTCTGATTGCAACAACAAAAAGGCTTTCAATGTTGGCAATTCTTTAACAGTATGCTTATTAAAGCTTACTTGCATCTTAAAATTTCAGACAAGCTTACCTGATGGTCATTAAATTATTGCTACTTAAACACAGAGCAACAGGCACTGCAACAACATGCATTTTCTGAATAATAAGAAGCATAAATCAACAGCAGAAAAATATGACAGAAAACCAGAACATTCTGCAAAATCAAGGACATATGAAAAGCCACTGTAGTACTTGTGTCTACCTTGGCTGGGGGGATACTCTGCACACACACTGCATAACTGCTCCTTGCCTTGCTTGGACACATCCAGAGTCACTACATGGGGGAGTGTGGTGTAACAAGTATGTCACAATTTGAAATGTGTCTGGCTGGCCATGATGGCCCTGACACATTTGTCATACCTCTCAACCTCACAGCAAGAAATCTGGACAAAGCCATAAAGAGAAGTGGGACAAAGGCCCAAAAATAGGGACAATTTTTAAATATTGCTCTTACAAACTTAGAAAGATAATAGAATAGTAGGTCTTGATTAGTATGAATTTTCTGAAGGGTATGACATTTGAAACTTAAATGTCTGTTATTATTTTCTAACTTCAGTCTTTAATGATTTGCCACTAATTTGCCAGAAAACCACAATTTTATGAAAAACGGACCAAAGATGTGATGCAAAAATATAAAATAGCCACTCAATACAGCTGGGAACCTGTCAAAGAATGGACACTTTTTAATATTAGTACTGTAAAGTTGAGCAGCTGACAAAATAAGAGAATCTACATGCATTTCTGAAATAAAAGTAATCTATAACTCTGATCATTACAATTATTTATTAATTGTAAACCCTCCACATTTTCTTCCAAAATTGCCATTTTGCAGAGGGATTATTAGGGGAAGAGCAACATTTTGAGCCAAAATCAGGGACAGTTGAGAGGTTTGGATATACCTAATTCTATAAAGTGATTTATTTGTGCATGCCTCTCAACCTCTCAATGCAGGAAATCTGGACAAGGGCAAATATATTGGGGGGGACATACAAACAGTACTAAAAATTGCTGTTGTATAAACTTAGTTGATAGAATAACAGGTCTTACTTTAGCATGCATTTTTCTGAAGGGTATGAAGTCTGAAACTCAATGTCTGTTATTATTTACTGACTTCATTCCTAAATGATTTGCCAGAAAAAAACACAAATGTTATGACGAACAAACCAAAAATAAGAAGCAAAAATCTATTCATTCTGTGAACATCTGGACAGTTGAGAGATATAGTTCAGCTGGGACTGTCTTTGAGTTTGCTGCCCTTCCCCCCTCACAAAATAATGGTCGAATGGGCCCCCCCCCGCAGCAATTCCAATGTCTAATTACTTGGCTATTTCTCCCCATTTACCATAAACTCTGTAATGTGCATACTGCTTTACTTCTATGATGATCTGGATTTCATTTAAAAGTTTTATTTTACATTTTACAGGACAGACACTAATAGACATCTGCTAAACAAAGCAACGCAGTCTCACAATGAAAATAGACTTAGCATTAAAACCTCTCTGCCCTTGAAACACACATTAATTGAAACAGCATTGAAACCCACATTCAAAGAAAATACATCTGGCCAGTGACACATAAAGATTAACTTTGGGCTGTTTTCAAATCATAGGCCCTTGTACATGAAACACACATGTGTTCTTTGATACACCTTCCTGATTGTATTAAATTATATTCCTTGTATAATACAGTACAGTTGTTAGAGGTTATTTTACATTTATTGTTTTGAATATTTTTCCTGTAAACAATGAAACAAAATGCATGCACCAATAATGACAAAACTGCCCAATTCAGAACAGTTCCATCATAAAGTCTACTCAAACTTCTACAATCCACCAGCATCAGTAAATATTCACAATCTCTGCAGAAGTAAAAGTCATCTAAATAATTCCACATTAAAGCAATATGTAACTAATGAAGAGGTTGCTGCTAGCAAACAACTTTATATTTCATTGTTTCATCTGCAAATAAGGTGCCTGTTGCCCTTGAGGAATAAATAGTCTATGTTACATTAAAAAAAATGATAAGCTAGTAATATTGCAATAGGGAATGGATGGCAAACTGATAACAGGTTCATAGTTACTAGGTATCTCTGCCAAAGAGGAGATACCTAGCATCCACCCCCTTTGAAAGTAGATAGAGCCTTATTAACCAATGTATCAGTAATAATTGGAGTTACGCAGTCCCCTGGAATAGTAATAGGCCCTGTAGGTGGTGGTGGTTGGGGGGGGGGGATTGCACTGAACCTATCAGCCAAGATGTTGGCAATGTCAGTGGGGTCAGTGTATTTTGTTCCATTTTGTACTAGCTCAGAACAGACCAGAGCGTTGCCATTTAGGTTTTTTACGTAACCATAGAAGGCCTTATGGTTATCCTTGGCAACTTTCTTTTCGAAATTGGCTTTAGTCGACTTGATGAGGGCCCTCAATTTCTTAATAATGCTGATCAGGGATGATTTTTCTACTTGAGATTTGGCCTTTCTTTGTATACGTCTCCCCCTTTTATTGTATAGTTTGCTTATGGCCGGGGTCCACCAGACTGGTTCCTTCTTGCTTGAGGAAGGAGTCTTGGTTTTATTTGGGATAGCACGGTCCATGCAATCCTGAAGATGTATATAAAGTGCCTTGGTGTAGGATTCTGCATCCAGGATATCATTATCCTTCTGCAAGGGAATAGTGAAGCTTTCCACTTCTGACGCAAGTAGTTTGAAGTTTGCTTTGGAAAGGTTTTTTATGATGGTTTCTTTGACTGGGGGAGGTGGAGGGGTGAGAACGTCCAGGGTTATCAGTTTGTGGTCTGATCTGACCAGAGAGGGAGTGATAACGGGTGTGGTACAATGGGCACCCATATTTGTGATGACTAAATCCAATATGTTGTCCCCTCTAGTGGGAGAACATACCTGTTGTTCAAGGGCTTCTATGAACTGCTGGGCATAGGAGTTAGAACTTTGGTAGTTCACCCAGTCTATACCAGGGTAGTTGAAATCACCCAAAATTATGATGTTGGGTAGGACCTTTATATTTTCTAATGCCTCAAGGAATGCTGAGTGAGCATCTTAGTACATGGTGGGTGATCTATAACAGGCTACGACTTGAAATGTGGTTTTGCCTGCTGATAGTTCCGTATGGATGATCTCTAGGGCATCATGCTGCACCACTAACCTGGAGATGTGGGTATCCTTGATGAATATGGATACAACTCCACCCTTTGTACTGTGATCCGGTAACTGAGGCTGGAAGGTATGATATGAATTGTAACCTGGTAGTGCTGGGGTGCTCTCTGGAGCCTTGAACCAGGTTTCCGTCACTGCACAAACATTGATTTTCTCCATACTAAGGAGTGCCTCGAGTGCGTGCATTTTGAGGTTGAGACTTCTGGCGTTGAGTAGCATTACCCTTAATTTTTGGTTACCTGTGCTGGTTATGGTGGTTGGTTTGTCCTTTGAGCCTTGCCAAAAAAGGCACTATGGGGACGGCAAGAGCCTGGGCCAGTATTCAAAAGCCTAGGGGTGACAGGTGCAAACCATCTCTGGTGAAACAGCGAGGCTTGTCTATCATGTCATCCCAGGCAGACAGACACTGGATCTCCTTAGAATGACACCAGAAGCTTAGCCAATTGTTGAAATTGATCATTTCGTCTTTGTATTGTGGTATCATTCTAGGTGAAGGTAGTATGCTACTCAAGGTCAGGGTCATACCAGCTTGGGCTACATGATTAGAGAGCTCCTCAATGTCTCTTTTCATGTAGTCCAGGGAGGTACATCTTAGATCATTCACACCAACATGTATAATGACAGCGTCATACTTGTACTTGTTCTGTAGTGACCTAAGTGCCAGTGTTATGTGCCGGATCCTAGCACCCGACAGGCAGCTGACAGTAACCTTCTCCTTGTTCAGCCTGGTGAGTGGAACATCTGTGCGCCTTACTACAGAGTCTCCTATTACTAGCATGTTGGGTATGGTGTTTTGCCTTAGGGGCTGTCGTGAGGCACACTGCTGAGGTGAATTTTGTGTTTTCTGGCTTGTATTTGGAGGTGCAGGTCGCTTGCTTGTCTGCTTTGGAGGGCACTGTTTCTTTTTCAGATTGGTACCAAGTGCTTCCGAATATGTTTTTGTGTATTTATGTGTATGTTTTGCTGGTGCTTGTTTTGTATATCCAAGTGTGACTGGTGGTGTGATGCTAGTGTGTCTCTTCTCCTCTTGACTGTCTGTTACAGTCATGGGTTGAGAGTGCTTTGCCTCCAGTCTAGCTGTGTATTTGCATCTCTCACAAGTGTTTGTGTCTAGAGGTAAGAGGAGAGGGATGTCTGTATACATGAGGCAGTTGTGACATTGCCTCTGGATGCCCAATTCCACCAGATGAATTGGAGAGTACACCTGAAGCTGACCTCTGGACATGCTTGGAAAAATGAGTTTCACTTGTATTGAGGACAGTCGAGGGTTTTATGCTGTATTATAATAGTGCTGTCTAGGAGATCTGGAAAATAATAGTGTTGTCTGGGAGATTTGGACAAGTGCTGATTTGGGTTATACAAGTGCTGCAAAAGAGAAGTTGATCTGAAGCACTTGAGTTGAGGCTTGCCCAGTTCTAAGGGAAAATTTGCAGCGCAGACTTTGTGGAGCCAGGAATAGTATACCCCTGCTAACCGGCACTGCCCGACGCTGCTCTGTGCGCAAGACCGCGCAAAAAGAGAGTTGCAGGATTTTAAGATAGAGAGAGATCAAGGAGTTTGGAATTGACCCAAAATGGCCAATAAACTTACAGTTTCTAGGCAGTAACCACTCCTACAGGGACAGGCAGGCTGCTCAATGTTAGCAAGTTTTAGCAAGTTTTTTTTGTTTTTTTGTTTTTGTGGGCAGTTCCAATATTTGGTTATGGCAATTAAACTTCTTGAATGTCAGTAGGTCATAAAACTGACAAATGAACTTAAGTATCTATGAATCTATTGGAAGAGTGATTTGTTAAGATATCCGGGTGCATCATATGTACTTATTGCAACATGACAGAAGAGCTGTTTATTCAGACATTATACACCATCATCTGCAGTTATTTT
>NC_056750.1:178841219-178908897 GCF_019279795.1 Protopterus annectens | reverse complement strand
TAGTTAAGGGTTATATGCAAAGTTAACCAAAGTTTCTGTGTGTCCTACAGTTGCTACTTTGAATGTTGGTTTGACTATGCAAAGTTAACCAGTTTCATTTTGTCAATTACTTGCAATACATTTAATAGTAGGAAATAAAATATGTCACATATGTAAAACATGTAGTCAGTTATAAAAAGAATAAAAAATAAAACAAATAAATTGGCAAGTAAACATAATAAATCAAATAAACATCAACAAAATAATACTGGTAAAATATAAGATATATTTTATACGTAGAATAATCAGAGCTTCAATACATATCACATTGGTTAATACTACACACACACACACACACACACACACACACACACACACACACACACACACACACACACACACACACACACACATGCATGCATACACATATACACACACAAATACACATACGCATGTGCGCACACGTGCACGCGCGCACACACACATACAGTCACTCAGACATGCATACACACACTCATGCATATACACAGATACACACGCTCTCATAAACACACACGCATGCACGCACACACACACACACACACACACACACACACACACACACACACGGGAATACACACAAAACACACACACACACACACACACACACACACACACACACACACACACACACACACACACACACACACACACACACACACACACACACACACACACACACACACACACACACACACACACACAAGTACTGGAACCCACACACACACACACACACACACACACACACACACACACACATACACATACACACACATACATATGCACTTGAACACACGTGTAGCACGTCGTAACCCACACACACACAGTCACTCAGACATGCATACACACACTCATGCATATACACAGATACACACGCTCTCATAAACACACATGCATGCACACACACACACACACACACACACACACACACACACACACACACACACATACACACACACACACACACACACACACACACACACACACACACACACACACACACACACACACACACACACACACACACACACACACACACACACACACACACACACACACACACACACACACACACACACACACACACACACACACACATGCTTGCACTCATAAACACACACCTGCACACACACACACACACACACACATACATGTACGCACACACACACACACACACACACACACACACACACACACACACACACACACACACACACACACACACACACACACACACACACACAGTTTGACATTTATGAAATACAGCCATGATACCAAAGTCAGTGGGTGGAAAAGGAAAAACTTGATATTGATAATAAGCATGTGCTTGTATTGTTTACAAATTAATGCATGTGCATAGTTTACAAATGTTCATACAAATATGAGGACTGGAAATTACAGCCTTTTCTGGTTTGAAAGGCATGGAATAGTACAGCTGGTTGAGGGACACAAATCTTCAGTAATAAGTCACTGTACAAATAAACCTTAACATTTGGGTTTACCCATCAGCTGAGCTGTGATAGGCTGGTTATTTCTTTCATATCTTTTTTCTTCTTTATAAAGGCTAATAGTGTTCTCACACTAGTGAACATACTGATATAGGTGGCATGATGTTACCATATATATATTTTTGTATCCGTTCTTGGAGCCTAAAACTTTCACGCAAGAAGTGCCCTTGTACGCAAAGCTATACAGTGCTAATCTCATAACATGAATAGCTAGTAACATAGATACTAAACAAGAATAACAATACAAGTGTAACTGCATACAGTCCTTTGTCTGGTACCAGGAGAAGGAGGAAGCTATTGTTACAGTGAAATATCCTTCAGTATCCATTGTTTAGGCTGTGTATCTCTCTCAACCTCTTAGCACAAGAAATCTGGACAAAGCCAAAAATAAAGGTCCAAAAATAAGGACAGAGTTTAAATACTGCTGTTATAAATTTAGAAAGGTAATATATAAATATGGTTTGTATTAGCATGCATTTTCTGAAGAATATGAAGCCTGAAACTCAAGCGTCTGTCATTATTTAGTGAATTCAGTCCTCAGTGGTTTGCTTGCAAAACACAAATGTTATGAGTAACAGACTAAAAATATGAGGCATAAATCTGGACATTCTGCTAAACATCTGGAGAGTTGAGATGTATGCATATCATACAGCTATACTATCATGTTTACAGATAGTCACTGTAACAATAAAGGTATTTATTTATTTGCTTCTTGATACAATCAATTCCATTTCCAGCGGTGACCCAGGAGAAGATCCCCAGAACAAAAATACTTGTTCCTTCTTGATATCTTCTGTTGACTTAAAAAATCGCAATCAGGTGATAACAACAGAAAATAAACAATAACATTAAAGTAGCAAACATCAGTGTACATATGAAAACATTTTAGCTTTTTTAGAATAAAGTAGTGATGAGAGTGAGCCAGGTGACCTGCTGTAAATTTTACTATTTCATAGTATGTAGACCTTAATGGCTAAGTAATGATTACTTCAAATTGTCATAATAGTAAAGTTTCAGCAAGTGCTTTTTTTTTTTTTTTTTTTGTTAAGTGATACACAGAAATATTATACCTAATCTGTGGAGGTCTCCTGGATTCTTGCAACTATCCTTCAGACAGTTTACTTGTGGTTGTCTGTGGTCAAATTACTGCTTTCTGAGTCCATAATCAACCCTAAACGTTCCTATTAGAGATATGATTGAGCGATCTCCATTTAGAATGAAGGGTAGTGCAAAGCAAAGCTATTGATTTTTTTCTGGTGAACTGCAGTTTTTTTTCATTACGAATGAGGTTATTTTGAGTACTCTGTTTTTGTAGTTTATTAAAAAAATAATTGTCTCTCTGACTGCTCTTGCTGGTATTTATGAACATGTCAGAATAAGGAGCAGTCATCAGCAGTGGATTATGATGACTTCATTAGTGTGACCATTCATGTCGCTGGTAATTATTCAAAAGAGAAGCAGTCCTAGTATCAATCTTTGATGTAGATCCAACAGGAAATCTTTGATGTACTCTGATGCCCTAGTATCGATATTTGATGTACTCTGATGCCCTAGTATCGATATTTGATGTACTCTGATGCCCTAGTATCAATATTTGATGTACTCTGATGCCCTAGTATCAATCCTTGATGTACTCTGATGCCCTAGTATCGCTTTTTGATGTATATGTTACTGAAAACAGAAGATGAGGTATCCTGCCAGACAATATTTGCAGGTCTGTTGTCGAGGTAGAACATGAAAGCAGATTTTGTTGTGCTGTTGCATCCAAACAGATGGAGTTTGTTAAGAAGCAGTGGATAATGTACTATATCAAAAGCTCTTGAGAAATCAAGGAACAATGTGGCCGTTGACTGACCAAGGGTGCATTTTGGTGGCTTATTAAAGTAGCTTGTGGAGGGCTATGTAGTCTAGTCATGCTGTGTAGATATAAATATGTTGTTGGTAGCCATGGATGCTGTTAACTGATTCTGACTGACTGTGCAGTACTCTCCTGGAGGACTCAGTGCATTGATACAGCTGTGTAGGTCTGGTCATGCTGTGTAGATATAAATATGTTGTTGGTAGCCATGGATGCTGTTAACTGATTCTGATTGACTGTGCAGTACTCTCCTGGAGGACTCAGTGCATTGATACATCTGTGTAGGTCTGGTCACGCTGTGTAGATATAAATATGTTGTTGGTAGCCATGGATGCTGTTAACTGATTCTGATTGACTGTGCAGTACTCTCCTGGAGGACTCAGTGCATTGATACATCTGTGTAGGTCTGGTCATGCTGTGTAGATATAAATATGTTGTTGGTAGCCATGGATGCTGTTAACTGATTCTGATTGACTGTGCAGTACTCTCCTGGAGGACTCAGTGCATTGATACATCTGTATTTTTCAGGTCTGGTCAGCTGCATTGATACATCTGTATTTTCCTGGAGGACTCAGTGCATTGATTCTGGTGCATTGATACATCTGTATTTGTGCATTGATACAGCTGTGCAGTACTATCCTGGAGGACTCAGTGCATTGATACAGCTGTATTTTTCAGTACTATCCTGGAGGACTCAGTGCATTGATACAGCTGTATTTTGTTGGTCAGCCATGGATGCTGTTAACTGATTCTGACTGACTGTGCAGTACTCTCCTGGAGGACTCAGTGCATTGATACAGCTGTATGTACTCTGGTCAGTGCATTGTAGATATAAATATGTTGTTGGAGGACTAGTGCATGGATGCTGTTAACTGATTCTGACTGACTGTGCAGTACTCTCCTGGAGGACTCAGTGCATTGATACATCTGTATTTTTCAGTACTATCCTGGAGGACTCAGTGCATTGATACATCTGTATGTTCAGTACTAGCCATGGATGCTGTTAACTGATTCAGCTTGATTGTGCAGTACTATCCTGGAGGACTCAGTGCATTGATACAGCTGTGTAGGTCTGGTCATGCTGTGTAGATATAAATATGTTGTTGGTAGCCATGGATGCTGTTAACTGATTCTGACTGACTGTGCAGTACTCTCCTGGAGGACTCAGTGCATTGATACAGCTGTGTAGGTCTGGTCATGCTGTGTAGATATAAATATGTTGTTGGTAGCCATGGATGCTGTTAACTGATTCTGATTGACTGTGCAGTACTATCCTGGAGGACTCAGTGCATTGATACAGCTGTATTTTTCAGTACTATCCTGGAGGACTCAGTGCATTGATACAGCTGTATTTTTCAGTACTATCCTGGAGGACTCAGTGCATTGATACAGCTGTATTTTTCAGTACTATCCTGGAGGACTCAGTGCATTGATACAGCTGTATTTTCAGTACTATCCTGGAGGACTCAGTGCATTGATACAGCTGTATTTTTCAGTACTCTCCTGGAGGACTCAGTGCATTGATACAGCTGTATTTTTCAGTACTCTCCTGGAGGACTCAGTGCATTGATACAGCTGTATTTTTCAGTACTATCCTGGAGGACTCAGTGCATTGATACATCTGTATTTTTCAGTACTATCCTGGAGGACTCAGTGCATTGATACAGCTGTATTTTTCAGTACTCTCCTGGAGGACTCAGTGCATTGATACAGCTGTATTTTTCAGTACTATCCTGGAGGACTCAGTGCATTGATACATCTGTATTTTTCAGTACTATCCTGGAGGACTCAGTGCATTGATACATCTGTATTTTTCAGTACTATCCTGGAGGACTCAGTGCATTGATACATCTGTATTTTTCAGTACTCTCCTGGAGGACTCAGTGCATTGATACAGCTGTATTTTCAGTACTATCCTGGAGGACTCAGTGCATTGATACATCTGTATTTTCAGTACTATCCTGGAGGACTCAGTGCATTGATACATCTGTATTTTTCAGTACTCTCCTGGAGGACTCAGTGCATTGATACATCTGTATTTTTCAGTACTATCCTGGAGGACTCAGTGCATTGATACAGCTGTATTTTTCAGTACTATCCTGGAGGACTCAGTGCATTGATACAGCTGTATTTTTCAGTACTATCCTGGAGGACTCAGTGCATTGATACATCTGTATTTTTCAGTACTATCCTGGAGGACTCAGTGCATTGATACAGCTGTATTTTTCAGTACTATCCTGGAGGACTCAGTGCATTGATACAGCTGTATTTTTCAGTACTATCCTGGAGGACTCAGTGCATTGATACAGCTGTATTTTTCAGTACTATCCTGGAGGACTCAGTGCATTGATACATCTGTATTTTTCAGTACTATCCTGGAGGACTCAGTGCATTGATACATCTGTATTTTTCAGTACTATCCTGGAGGACTCAGTGCATTGAAACATCTGTATTTTTCAGTACTATCCTGGAGGACTCAGTGCATTGATACATCTGTATTTTTCAGTACTATCCTGGAGGACTCAGTGCATTGATACATCTGTATTTTTCAGTACTATCCTGGAGGACTCAGTGCATTGATACATCTGTATTTTTTTACCTTTTGCTTATCTCCAGCATGGACTAAGGGAATGAGTTTTGGTATGTTTTCAGGATGCTGAGAACTGTCTTTTTGATAGAATTCTGTTACTACTACTACTACTAATAATAGTAATAGTAATAATAACAGTAATGGCCAGTCATTAATGATGTTTCAAGCAGGCAGGAGTTGGGCTGATCATAAAGGCAAATCCATTGGAATCTGAAGTCATGAATGATTGTTGATAGATGCTTAATGTTTGACGAAAAACTCTGATTAATATGAAATGTATTGACAACTTTCAAAGTAGCTGTCAAATGAAGTTGCCATGGGAAGAGGGGTAACCCCAGGGACTGATGCTGCTGCTGGCACTTCTACCAGGAGATTATTTACTGTAGTCCAATGGCTTTACTGCTGCTCAGGTTACTAGATTGTTGGAGTTGTAGTAAACTGCTTTGCCTATGTTAAGGAAATTTAAAAATTAATTAAATAAACAGTCTTGATAGAGTTTCAACATTTATTAGAAATCACACCTGTGGGAGATAGAACCAGAGTCAGTAATGTCTCATTGAACAAACATATCCAGGCATTTTTATAAGAAAATACAAGTGAAAATAGCAAGTGTCATCTATCAGACCACTGCCAGTTATCCAATAAAAGGTTGTTTACTACCAATATCTGTGAATGTATTCATTAGGACAGTACTAAATATCTGAAATGAATTATCTCAATGTCCGAAAAATACCTTGGTCAAAACATCCTTTTCCAAATTCAGCATTAGTAATGTTACATTGCTCAGACTGCAGATGAGAAACTAAAAGGAATGCAATCTTAAGCAGCCTAGCTGATACATTTTAATCTGTTCATATGTTCCAGCTATCAAGCAATTGCAGCAAAATACATAAACATGGGCAGACCATAATATGTATAAAAGAATCTGCGGACATGGTTAAAACTTTGCACTGACCACATACTCTTTCTTCTGACATGCTCAGTTCATTCTACACCAAAAGCTACAGATTCTATTTAGAAAATAAATTTGTTAACCATGACCACTGTGAGCTATTATATTTTAGTGTCTGCTAACTCAGATTTCTTTTAATGCTCAAATGACTTTGAATTATTTTATTAGCATTCAGTTTTAACCAGAGCACAAATGCCTTTCACAAATGTTTCATGTGGTTCTGTAAGTTTGTATAGATGCTGTACTTATCTTTTTATGTAAACCCATGTAAAGTCTCTCCATTTCATCATATGCTAGATTTATTTGTTTATCCAGGCCATGCAGTTTCCCTTTATCCTTACTTGTCATAATTGGGCTTGTCTTACTAAAACATCCAGCAGTAGCTCGGTGAAGGAGAAAGTTTCAGCTTGTTGAAAGTAGGTTTGTTACTGAGGTGAAGTTCAAGGTCCTGAGGTTACACAGCGACACTGTTGTTTTTCCTTGCTATGTAGACAGGGGTCATGAGTGCTGAAGTAGTTTAACGGTTTTATTTATTTATTTATTTGTTTGTTTGTTTATTTATTTATTTATTTATTTATTTATTGTTTTTAATGAGCATGAAAGTCTGACCGGGTTGAAAACACCTTTTTAGCAGAGGTTCAGGGAGAAAAGCTCCTCAGGATATAAAAAGAAAATAATATGCATGCATACATACATCCATACATAGATTGATGAATCATTTCAGCATGTAACAAAGGCAAAACAATGATTGTTTGAGCATGCAGTAGTGAGAAAATAAAAACGATGACAAGAGTTTTATGATTAACCAGCATACAGACAGCATAAACATGATTCTGGCAATACAATGATAGGAAACTCATTCGAGGGTAGACCAGATGAGTGTTAATAATACTAATACTAGTAGTGCAGATAATGAGTGTTTAGACAAACGAAGTTTAAATCCATAGTATTTTATGATATTAGGGCATTGGTAACGTGAACTTTAATAACAGTGTAAAGGTGAGAAGTGTATGAAACAGTGTATGACAGTGACCAAGTATATGTAATAGTGCATAAGATAGTGGATTACTGGCCAAGCAGTCATTTTAGAGCAGGTTGGGACAGAGTAAGGATAGTTTAGGGAATTCGCCGGATATTCCTGTAATGGTAATATTTCTTGCCTTATTTGTGGGAATCCAGTTCAGGATGTTCTTGCTTCTAGTCTTTTCTTCTTCTTGTGTTGGAGTGAAGATGAAACGTAAAAACGCTACAGTTTCTATTTAGTATTCTGGGATTTTGTATATGGCTAAGTTGCAAGAAATATTGAAGTCATCCAAAAAGATTAGTTTTTTCAAACAGCTGTTATTAGACCAGGGAACAGCTTTATTCTTTTGTTAGGCTTTAGATATGCACAATAATTCACAAGGATGTTGTTTCCTATTGTTATAGTTATCAGTAAGACTTCTCAACCCAAAATATATAGCTGCCATGACCTGTGAAAGGTAGATGGCAAATAATGTTGTGCCATGATCATAACACCTCCTGCCCTGTTAAAATTTCAATAATTTTGTATACCTCATATCCTCGTGGGGCAATGTTGCTATCCTTTATATATCACTTTTAAGACATTTCAGAGATTGCTATATGTGTGGACTTTGCCCATGGATCCATTCTTGAAAATCAGTAATTGTTTTACAGATACTTTAGCAGCTTAAATGAACTGTTCATAGGTTCACAGGTTCATAGGTGTGTACTAGGCCAATGGCCCTGGAGCCTTTACAAGCCTAGCCCATAGAAGTGCCCTGGCATCATGCTGCCGTTAGTTCCTGGTGCCTCTATCAAGAAGAGCCACTGAAGTGATCCCCAGAGTGAACGTTCTATTTCCCATCCACTCATCAAGATTTCTCTTGAAAAGAGCCAGTGAGGTGCTCTGCTTGATATGTATAGGAAGCCTATTTCAGAGCATCGGCAGTCTCTGGGTTATGAACCTGTCCCTCCAGCATGTCCTGTTGACTGTGGTAATGAGGTTGAGGTCCCTGGAGTGTGTGGTACAGAAGGATTGGGATTTCTTTAGGTGTAACATTTCTAACAGGGCTGGGCCAGACATGGCTTTGTAAGTCAAGCAGAGATCGCTTCTTAATAGACGATATGAGACAGAGAAAAACTGGAGTTATTTTTAGTCTGTCAATGTAGGGCATGTGTGTAAGGCCTAGGATCCTCTTTGTGAGGTACTTTTGTGGCCTTTCCAACTGTTGCAGGCATTTAGTCAGGTACATGCCAAATGGGGCATTATACTCGATGATTGGTCTAATGAGGGAAGAGTAGAGAGAGATGATGACCTCTTTCTTCCTGGATGCAAAACCCTTGGTAATGAGATGTGCCACATAGAAGGACTTTCTGACCACAGTGGCAATGTGGTGGTCGAAGGAGATGTTGCTGTTAACCTGTGTCCCGAGATCTCTTATAACACCATCAGTGTTCAGTGAGCTACCATCAATGTGGTAATTAGTGGGAACTGAGATTTTCCCAAAGGGAATGATGATACATATTTTGGCATTAAGTTTAAGGCCATGTTTTCAGCACCAGTTGTTGGTCTCAGTGAGGCCTTTCTGTAGGATGTCTTCATTACTTGGGGAGTTAATAATGGCTCCCAGCTTGCAATCGTCAGCAAACTTGGTCAGCCAGAGTCCCTCCATGTTGGCATGGACTTCTGAGAAGTAGATGCCAAACAGAAGATGACACAGGACTGAACCCTGTGGGACTCCACTCGTGACTGGTTGGCAGTCTGACTTGGAGTCTGCTACTTTCACACTGTGGGGTCTGTTGTCAGACTTTTTATCATTACCACTTTTATACTGGAACTTAATTCACTTTTTAAGGGAATTCCAGTGAAATGTCTAGTTATCAACTGTTTCTCTTTACTAGATTGCAGTGGGAGGAGGCTAGTATTAATATAGTAGTAGTTGGTGATGTGTATTTCAAAAGATGCTGTTCTGATTGGTGTGGAAAGTGCTAATCTTTGGTTAAAGCGATTACTTAATTTGTTTGCTATATTTTCTGTGTGAGCTGCAGTTACAAATAATTTAATACAAGAGTATCTTTTGTAAGGTTTAAGTACTGCTTTCTACTTTAGTATCATTAACTGCAGAAATTATAGGGATTGTAGACTGGACCTTTAAGGGGAGGGTGTAACAACAGTGTGTGAGTGTGGCTATGAATATATAAATCAAGAGTAAGGTTGTGTAGCCAAGGAATATGAATGGACAAGGGAGCAAAGGAGGCTGCCGAGGCAATTTACTCATGGCTGTGCAGAAATGATTATCAAGTGACCTACTTCATCGATGCTTGATTCGGACTGTGACTGTTTTTATCAATTCAGCAAGCCATTCACTTAGTTTTAAGACAAATGTAATGAATGTAACCCTACTATAACTGACTATGATTGAGTACACCTAATTGCCAACATTTCTAACCATGGACTAGAACATTGTTGGAAATCACTGCCAGAGAAAGGCTAGGGAATCATTCTCAATTAAACAATTAATGTAGGCTGAGATATTACTGAAATGTGGCTCTGCAACACTAATGTAGTCTTAGATAACAGGTTGCTGAGGGTCTCTGCTCTGCAGGTGGACTGTCTCCATATGGAGAATTCCAACATGCTGCCTGTTACAGAATGCAGCTGTGCAGAAACCAGCCACTACACCTTTTTACAGGTATACTGTGGACACTGTACCTGTGTGTGTGTGTGTGTGGGGGGGGGGGGGGGCAGTAAGCCACTACATGTTACAGAATGCAGTTGTATGCAAACCATCTACCACACCTTTTTACATGCATACAATGGGCAGACTGCCTATGGGGGTAAGGACATTAGCATACTGCCTGTTACAGAGCACAGCTACATAGAAATAGGATCCCTTTAGTATGCATGCATACCTCTTTTGCCTCTGGGCTGAGCTTCAGTGATGTATTAACATTGTGAAGGTATATATGGCTTTCTATGTTGTTGCCTCTAGTACATTCTGAACAGAAGTATTGCTGGAATATATTGCCAAAATGACAACTGCCTTAGTATAATGAGCTCTAACAGGAACCCACACTGTTTTGTTGTATTTATCATATCAAAGGGCAATCCAGTGAGGCAGCCACTTAGACAGAGCATCTTTGTTAACTGACAGTCTCTCTCATCTTCCCTTGGGGCATATAAACAGCTGTTTTCCTCAATAAATGAGTTTCTCTGGCATAGTATCACAGATGTGCAGTATAGTGTGGTGCTTCTCAACAGAATAGTGTCTCAGACTAATGTAAAATATAAATAGTGTGAAAAACATTAAAAACAGTGTCAGTGGCTCAACAGGGAGCACACTTGTCTATGATGCTGGAAGATCTGAAGACTTTGGGTTCTACCCTCACACCAGTATAAAGGCAGAATGCTGAACTACGCCATGAACTATCCTTCAGATGAGATGTTTATCCAGAGTCCCAACTGCCTGAGTTGGTGGTATTTTATGTGTGTACAAAAGATCCCATAATACTTATTGAAAAAGAGTAGCGGAACATCCATAAACACTTTTAAATCCAACATCACGTTCCCAAATCCTATTGCATAGTAACGCCTCACATATGCATTTAAAAAAAAAAATCCATATTACACTATAGAACATTCTGTCTGTTTCCTCTATGCTGATCTTGCTCACATTTTCATATGTCCCACATAATATTAACCCAAATCTATTTTTCTTAAAACAGATGTATTGATATTCTGTTATATTTTTCCAAAATATTTGAACTCTCTCACACTCTATTAATGCACGATCAACTGTCTCCTTTATCTTATGTATATCACTCAGTCTTTCATTCTGTTTTTTATACTGCATCTGACATTTAGCATGTAACTTGCTTAACAACAGTGTCCTCAAAACATCTGCTGTTTCCCCAATTATTTTCAATTCTTTTTACCTTTTATCACTTTCCTTTCCCTTTACTTTTTCCCATAGTTTGATATAATAACATTCCTCCATTATCTTTTCCCTATCCCTACCTCCATTTCCCACAGTCTGGTTTTACTTTCACATTTATCATTCTCATTCATATTATACTTCCTTTCTTTTACTAGTTTTTACTTTTATCCATGTATCCTCATATTTTCCCCATATCACATTCCCCACTATGTCTTTTCTTCCTATTCTGTCTTATGCGATGTGCCAAATAAATGGAAATATGCCAAATATAATACTGGGTTTATTAAACCTAACTCCTCACCATTTATCCTACAGTACATTCTCTTTAATAGGTGTTAACATTGACCTCCAGATGATACTTAACACAATCTTCAACAACTCTTTTTCTTTCTTCATTGAAAATGCATCCTCCCATACAGCTCACTTTATCTAGATCATAAAAATGTGTTAAGTATATTGTTTTCACAAATTACATTTGGAAAGCCTTCTATTGTATCTGTATTCCTTCTCCCACTGTTTTCTACAGTTCTTCTCTTACATTTTTGCTTTTCCATTTTAACCCCTAAAATACTTATCTCTCTAACTGAAACATATGCTTCTTATATTTTCAGTGTATCTCCCAAATCTTTGCGCATTTCTTTGGTCAACTTTATCTTATTTCCTGATGTCATTATTAGTGTCTCTTATCAATACATTATCTGTTACTATAGTAAGCTTATGTGTGTTAAGATATAAATTATGTCACATAAATTCCTTTCTGCTATTTTCCTACTTTGCCTCTTCTAGACTTCTGACAGTTTATAATTACTACATTCATCACTGTCATAAACAAAATTCCAGTAACTGGACGTTCTTGTTTAACCCCTTTTGAAGCTACACACTTTCACCCTCCCTTCTATTAACTATTACTTTATTCAATGCATTTCTATATACTGGCTCTGGAACACATCTTCCCTTTTCACTTTTTCCATAACCTGTCAACATACTCCACATACTTTTATGTTCTGTACTACTGAATACCATTACAACAGCACATACAAAAACGTTACCACTATTTCTTAATACTATTGCTTCTTTCATCATAAACAATATATTATTTTACTTGCTTGTCCCCTATTCCATATGTTTACGTTTCATATTACTTTACCAAAGCTTTTTTTTCTTTTCATCATTTTTATTATGAAAGCTAAAGCAAATTTACAAGAAAAAATGAAATTGGACTATTTACATTATTTATACAGATGCACAATTAACCAATATCATAAATCAGAATTAATTAAAATCAAATCAAATAACATAATAATTAATTCCATTTCAGTTCAAAGGGCTGGATTCTGTAATGTTCATAGGATCTAAAGCATTTCGCCGATATCAGAGCAAAAGTTGCAGATATGCTTGTGTTGTTCAAATGTCCCTCAGTGAACTTAAAATATCTTAGCGGATACTAGAGTTGAGCAGCAGCATCGGCACACTGTCTAGCAGTCACAGCCTCTCCATAAGTCACGAAAACTGTCTCATAAAGCTTGCTGCATGTTAAGAAAGTTACAGAAATTGTACTATCCCAGTATGAAATGCATGACATTCATAAGTAATGCACATCCTCAGCAGTCTCTCCAGTAGGCTTAGTTACAGCTATGGATGTCTCCATAAAGCATGTACTAATAAATTACACTTCCTGGAAATGTTTTATTCCAGCAGAATCTGCAAAATTTCTAACAAAATATTTAATAACTGTGGAAGGCAATGACAGCTACTTCACCAGAGCTAACAGTAACTAACAATGGGTGTGGGACATGTCTGAGGAATACAGGTAATTCACACACCCAAGGAAATATAGAGATAGAAAAGCACATGTTGGTTATGGGTGAAAAAAGGGACACAGAAAAGCTATGTTGGAATAGGAAAATCTGAAAGACATGGGCATGAGCAATTTTTTTTGAGGGGGTGGGAATAGACCCCTTTATTTGCTTTTTGGAGATGAGAAGGAAAGGAAAAGAGAGTGACAGAGTAGGAGAGGGGCAAAACAACAGGTGTACACATATTATAAATGCTACAAGACATGACAGACAAAGGTCAGAACTGAGCAGTAAGGAAAGTTAAGGGCACAGATGGCATACTCTACAGCATGGGCAACTGAAAGTTGACAAACAGGGTGAGGATGAACACCAGCCATGGTGAAATGCATAAATAAATACATACCTGTGTAAAATGATGTTATGACATATTGCAAACTGTGTGGCAGCCATAACTGGATGTGTTATGGCCGATGGCAGTTGTGTGTTATAAGGTAGTAAATACAGATCACAGTAGACAGCGGATACTGAACCCAAAATCCAAGTAGTCTGTCAGCAGTGCAAGTGTAAGCCAAGCAACAGCACAAATGAGCAAATGCAGATCATTACATGCTGGAGAATACCAGCAGGGGATAGAACAGAACCTCTATTGATGCATGTGAAAGGCAAAATACCAAGCAAACTACAAAAGAGCAGTACTGTAGGAAAGCAACACAAGGGCTGCTACTTACACAAGTAGGTGTACACAGCTCAAACAGATGTGTAATGGAATGCATATGTCACCTGCAAATGCCATGTCAGAATCAACACGCAGGTGTAGACATGTATGCATGACCTCCGTTGGCCTAACAAAAAACTATCAGAAAGCAGTGTCAATACTCATATACATACCAATGACATGTAATAATATACATTCTGAAATCTACTTTTAATGGGATATAACAACTATCAGGGTGTGAACATGAAGTTTGACAAGTTAAATTACACTGGTTAAAATGCAATACACAAGCATAACAAGAAAAAGGATGTATTGCAAGCAATAGCCAGTAACTTGTGTGCATACATCCTGCAGATGTACAATGCCCATGGTGTTGGCACAACTTGACCTTCTAATAAAACAACTATATGAAAATGGATGAGAATTCTGAGGAAGGTGAACATATACCATGCATATGTGCAAGATATATGTCACTCCTACAAAGGGGGAAGGGAGGGTCACAACATGGACCAACATCAAAGAAGACATGCAAGCAAAGCTACATAAGCAGACTAGAAAGTAAGACAACACTATGTAAGGGGACACATTGCAAATGCATGACATTGGGTGGTATTGACGTCAACCCAAAATACATTGAAGTGAATGGCCAATGTATGTCACATGGGCAGACTGCACTGACAATATCAAGAAAAATGGCCATGTATAAATTGCACACACACAGTATTGTGCAATCATATAACAGCAAGAGGCATAGATAAACAAGGCAAGAAATCAGTATCACATACGCATATATACTGTCATGCCAATGTACAACAAAAAAATACACACACACACACATGCATATATCACTGACCATGGGTATTACTGAGTAAAGGACAGTCCTACGAACAAATTTACATCACATTAACATGACTTTGATGACTGCTCACAGCCCCAAGGTACAATGGGGCTTCTCTTCTGATCAGAATGTGTGCAGAGACATGTACATAAAGCAGTGCATATGTACACCATTTTGTGAACAAGGAATACTTGCAGAAATGGAGCATAGGCCAAAGAAGACATGCCGTAATGTTATTATATAAATCAGCAGTACCAAGGTGTATACATGAATGGTACAGTGGTGGTCTATGCATTCTGTAAAGTAGAACTGCCCATATATAGCAGCCATAGTTATATAATGCACCATGGTACCATCATTGCCATAACTTGCCACACACAAAGCCAGTAAGCTAGTGTGACAGCACAAGTGTCATACAAAGCACAGGGGAAAGTACATGTCCTGCTGTTGAACAGATATCACAAGGCAGCATACAAATCATACCCATCTCACTGTATTGTTTGTGAGCTACTATCAATTCCACACATGTATACAGTGGACCTCTTGCAGCAGCATGTCAACTGCAAAATGCATAATTGTGACATACAGAGCCACAGTGCATTGGCCATAACAATGATATGCTGCGCTCCATGAACAGGAGTACACACAGACACACACATGTAATGAGTACCACACCTACCTACATGAAACAATGTTTGCATCTAGTGCAGAAACTCATGGACATCAGCATGTTGGCTGAATATTTAATATGGTAATGTGTGTCATGCACCCCTTGTAACATAATGGGAAATATCACACAACATCTGCAGTGCACGTTTGGTCATGTATCACATGAGCAAGGCAGCAAAATGCTATGCATGTACAAGTGTGTCTATGCAGTCCAGTCACTTATATGACAAACACCATGGTGGTAGCAGTACACAAGTGGATCACACAGACAATACTTATAGTCCTGAGCCCTGATGGGATAAACATCACAAATGATCTCCCAGGGTATTACCCTGAATGAGTCCCACATAGACCATGCCATATCCTGAAAAAAATTCATCACGTCCCTCATCCATGTCTGAAAGAGATCAGTCATCACCTCCTGGATCTGGTCCCAAAGATCATCCTGTGATGGTGCTGGGCAGCATCTCCTTCTGGGGTGCTGCAGGTATGATGGCACATGCAGGTCTAGGTTCTTCATTGTCATCATTATCATCACTAGAAGACTTGGGCAGTGGCCTGTCATATGCTCATCTATGGCATCTGATGGATGATCATTTGTGGGTCCCATGGTTTGTCAAGGTGAATCACAAGACAAGAAAGAAACCACATAATATGCACACCTGCAACTACATAAGTACATAGCATACCCAGTGTATACAATGCACAGGCAGAAAACAGTCATTATGACAACTTACAATAAGGTATGCCCATTGTCAAGTCTACTGCCAATTATGATGTAGGCAATGAATCTTAACCATAATGATGGCAACCACATGCCTATCAGGACTCAGATTCCTGTGAAAAGCATGGCTGACATTAAACATAAATTAATGTGCACATCAAAAATGTAACAGACATTAACTACAGCTTCAATATGTGATCTCTGCATATAAGAAGAAAGGCATATCACCACACATTGCAGATGTCATTAAAACCACATTCTCAGATGATATGGCCTAAAAGGATTATATAGAAGGAGTATAATAACAATAATTGCTGCTAGTGGATGGATATTCATGCACAAGACACATTCCCTATGTCCTATTATCTATACTTATGGCTGATTTCAGTAGACACCCATGTCAGGGCCACTATATCCAGCACAGATTGTGAGCAGGTTACTCCAGGCCATGCCATGGCAAGCATAACATAGCTTAGCTGTGGAAATCCTGTCATTACCTGAAGACATGTTTATCAGACATCATTATAAATGACAAGCATGCACACAGCAGTACACTTACATATCAAGATATTTGAAGAGAAGCATGCCATAACACTGTGTCATGCAACATTGTCATCTGTCTACATTACAAAACAACTGCTACACTGTTAAGCTGACAACATAGCAAAAATGCTTCAACTTGCAGTGAGTGATACTTGATGTTTGTTTCACTACAGTGGCCTAAAGACTGTCTGAGAAAATATCACTATTTCCATCTTTCCTGACTTGTATGTGTGTCTTGCACATTTAGGTCGGTGTGTGACTATGTGAATCAGATACAGCAGTAATCCATGTGTCTGTGCATGTAATGAATCATTTGAACAGCCACCAAGTAACATATCAGTATAATGAAGATATAGTGAGATGCCAATCCAGTGGGGATATAAAAGTTTTATGTAGATGAGCTGAGCAAGGCAACATGATCATTGGTTGTCACATCAGATCTCTAGAATGAAACACAATCCCCTAGAAATAATGGACAATGATAAACACAGTGACAACCTGTAACATATAAAAGCATAGGTTATGTGCTACAGACAGTACTGTCTGTCTACTAATATATCAATACCCTACACACATTTATTAGCAATCACTTTGTATGACCCTGCAAAATGCAAACAGCATAACACTGCTTGATGATTATGTAACAGGCAGTTAGAAATGTAGAACAGGAATGACTATATATACAACTATCTCTAAACACAAGATACAAGTGTGTTGTAACCAAAGCATCAAATGTTTTGCAGGCAGAAGCCATACACCTATTGAACTGAAGTGCATACTAGACATAGTCGCCCAACAGCAGTGTCAAAACTGAGACAGTAGATATCCATACAGTATGTGAATAGATAGTCTACACACAACAGACCATTAAACACAACATACAGGTATACCAACACCTGCTGTATAAACAGCAGGCAAAGCACTATTGCACATAACTGATGGTCATCTAGATTGTGATGTACAATTCACAACATTACCTTCAGCAAACATGGCTTGTTCCTAACTCATATATAAACTTAGTTTTATGAACTTTATACTGGTAGTCACAGGGATTGTTTGACTATTGCAGTTACCTTACAAATGCATGATGGGTATTCTTGCATTAATAGAAGTATGCATTGCAATGCAAAAAAGCCAATCCTCTAACAATGATCAGATCTATTCTAGGTACAAGATGTTTAAAAGTAATCAACATACGTCTCCCCTCTGCTGCTCCTCTAGCCTGTGCATCTGCTTGATGCAAAAAATATGATTCCTAGAATGTTCCTCATCACCTGCAAAAAATAAAAAGCATGCATCATTGACATTATGTAGGTATAAAATAACAGAGAAATACATAACATTTCAAATTGTCTAACTTTTGCACTGAGTAACATTACATAACCCGCATAATCATTTTTGATGTTTCACACACAATAATTTACACATTGGAAAACTAATAAATGCAGACTAAAGAACCTGAGATTCTTAATATGAGATGGCTGCTTTTAGTGCTCAAATGATACCAAATAGTCTAGATTCAGCAAGCCTGAATCTAAGCTATGCTATAAAATGAAGAAGTACTAGAAATTCAAACAGCAGAAAATGAAGTCACAACAGCAAAAAGAAAACTGTTTAAATAAAGCAGTATTTCAGTAGAATATTCCAACAAGAGTGTAGATTGCAAACATTCCTAGTGTGAAATAACTGGTCTGGAAACCAAGTGCTTAAACCAGGACACAGGCACTTAGAATAACAGGCAGAATAAGCCTTCACTGGCAATTCTCAGCTTAGAAGCGTGTCGGCTATACTCTCTTGCCACAGGAGTCTAGACCACAAACCTTTCTAATGTAAAATAACTGGTTTAGAGCCCAAGTGCTTAAACCAGAACAAAGACAATTTCAGAATAACATACACAATAAGCCTTCAACCAGCAATTCTCAACTTAAGAGGGTGTAGGCTATCCTTTTCTACCCAAAGAGTTTAGACCACAAATCTTCCTAATGTAAAATAACTGGTTTGGAACCCAAGTGCTTAAACCAGTAAAAAGGCACTTAAAACAACAGGCACAATGAACCTTCAACCAGCAATTCCCAGCTCAGAAGAGCAGATATTATCCTCTCCTCTCACAAGAGAGCAGACTACAACCCTTCTTAATGTAAAACTAGCCTGAAGTCCAAGTGCTTAAATCAAAACTAAAAGGCTTAGAATAACAGCTACAATTTAATCAGACTACTAGCAACCAGTAATAAATACAGCTGAATAAATGCAATTGAACACTTTTAAGAACAGGCAGCAAGACAAAACAAAAGTAATAAAGTAGGAAGAAACACAACTACAGTACAAGCAGCTAAATAAAGTGCATTTTAAGTTAAGTGGAAAGGGAGGAGACAGAAGATAATTCAAGGTTAAGAAACTAGGGGGGTGGGCCTTCCCAACTGATCTCTCTGTCCTCAGAATGAGCTAATGAGATGGGACTTGGAGGAGTGTCCAAAATCAGATTTATAGTAGGGGTGGGCAACTAAAAAGCCACCAAGAGTAAGAATACAACAACAGCTGTGTGAGTGGGTGGGAGAAATAAACTGTAGACAAAGGTCAGCAATATTCAGGCAGAGTACGGCAAGCTAGCCAAACAAGCACTCCAGCTAAATAGAGATGCCTCCAAATATTTCTAGCTAAATGAGGAATGCTGTTTCTCAGCTCCTCTCACCAATTAGCTGATGTTATTCACTGTTTGCAAAGGAATTCTTTTCTAACGTTTCTAACTGCCCCTAGACAAGACCTCTTAAAACTCCAAAAGAACAGAAAACTTAAAACAAAACAAATGTAATACAAGAAAAGAGATAAAACACAGAAGTAACCAAACCTTAAATGAAAAACTTCAATTCAAAATAAAATGCAGACAGAGATCAGCAATATTCAGGCAGGGTACAGCAAGCAAGGCAAACAAACACTCCAGCTAAATAGAGATGCCTCCAAATATTTCTGGCTAAATGAGTGTTATTGCTCAGCTCCTCCCACTAATTAGATGTTATTCACTGTTTGCAAAGGAATTTTTTAATAACTTTTCTAACTGACCCTAGCTAAGACTTGTTAAAACTCAAACAGAACAGAAAATTTAAAACAAAACAAATGTAATACAAGAAAAAGATTAAAAAAAATAGAAGTAATCAAACCTTAAATGAAAAACTTCAATTCGAAATAAAATGCAGACAGAGATCAACAATATTCAGACAGAATACATTCCATTACTCTGCTGATTGCCAATCTCTGCAAAAACATATAGAGCAAGCAGATGGTCAATGTGAGTAAAATGAACACATCTCTACTCTTTTTTTTTTTTTTTTTTTTTTAAATATTTTTATTCATTTCCAAAAACAAGAAAACATGAATGCAGGTTATTTATGACAATGAAGTATTTACAAATTATTTAAAAAGGTAGGCTAAAACCTCTAAACAGATATCAAACATTAAAACCAAAATAAAGTATTTACAAGGGTGTCTATTGTTGACATATAATTGACTTTCTATACAATTGTTTCCTGATTATAATCTGCTGCAGTCATTATTCTTCAGTATTTCAGTTACTTTTTGCCATACTACGTATAATGATGTAGTTCTTTCAGTTCTTCCTTTAATAGTGTTCATTTCCAATTGCGATACTGCTGACATCATATTCATGAATTGCTTAAAAGTTGGAGAAGCTTTGGATTTCCAGTTTGATGTAATGTTCTTCCTTGCAATAGCTAGGAGAGTCCATAAGATTACATATTTTGTTCTTGGCACACAGTCGGGTACAGGTGCATTAAACAAAATAATAGATTTGGAAATGTGGAATTTACCATGGAATAGCATTTGCAGAAAATAATTAATTTTATCCCAATATGGTTTAATCAAATGACATTCGTAGAACATATGTTGCCAGTCTGCTTTTATTGATAAATCACATCTCCAGCAGCCAATATTTTTCTTAAACATAAGTTCCATTTTATGAGGGGTTACATAAGATCTGTATATGAATTGCCATGTAAAAAGTCTCCAATGTAATGAAAGTGATGTCTGCTTTGGAGAGAGAAGAATTAGTTTTTTATCTCTGTCATTTGGCACATGTCCATTAACTGATCTATAATAATTCCATATTTTGTCATTATTATGCATTTTTATTTTTTTGTTTGTTTTATAAATAGATGATAAGTATCCCTTTCCAGTAATGGGTTGATTCGTTAGTAATATTATATGTTCTATTAGGTTAGGAACAATTTGTCTTATTGATGGTTGCATTGTTTCTTGTTTGCTTAATATATACTGTCTTAATTCTTGCACATGTAACCACGAACTATCTTCCATATTTAATTTCTGTTTAATCTGGTCTATTGTCAGAGGTTTTCCAGAGTTTAGCAATCGATGCCAATATATTAATCCCTTTTCTTTAAGCATGCACATCTCTACTCTTAACCACTAATCAAACAAATCAGTCTGCACTTAGACAAACACTTTATAACATTCAACCAAATCATTTTTAATCTAAAGCTGCAAAGTGATTTTTGAGTAGTGTAGCATCATTGTAATGTGGAAGCAGACTACAAACTACAGGTTTATTTTTTGTAAAGTCACAGGAGAAATAAAATAATATCTCATTTGGCTCAAAATAGAAACAAAACAGTACCTTTGGTTATTCTTTCATCAGGCAGTATTATAGTCTTTCAAAGCCTTTCCACATGCATGATGTCTTACAAAATGCCCCAGGTTGTATATCTCATCTAGGGCCCAGTCACAGCCATTTACTGCAGATGCTTCTTCTAAGTATAATTTCACAAGCAAAGTTTCCCTGTCTATCATTAGTCATGTGTGCCAACCCCAACCACGACCTTACTACTGCCCCTAACTATATATATATATATATATATATATATATATATATATATATATATATATATATATACATGTATATATGTGTGTGTGTGTGTGTATATACAAATGTTTGTTTACCATCTATGCTTGGAAAAGTTTTACTTTATTGCTTTTTTATTTTTGTTAAAAGTCGGTTCAGTATGCAGAAATCAGTGCAATGTGAACTATTTCTGACAGTTGATTCTAGTGACTAAATCTAATACTTTTCATCTAAAAGCCTTTTCATCTATCACAAAATATAAAAAAAATCTAATAACATTTCATCAAATCATATTTCACAGAAAATTTCATATATGGCAAATACTCCTCCAAACAGGGGAGGCTTTGCCCACCCCCTGAAGTTAAGTATACTAACTGCATGGTCACACAACCTTAGAGAAAAGAGAAAACACCACATGCAGTGATCCACTGTTACTGCACAAACTTCAAGACATGGGGAAGAACAAGTAAGCAGCCATTAGCAAGGCAAAAATGGTGTGATAGACTAATTTACCCTGTAATACCTACTATCCCTACACCCAAAGCCACACCCACAGTAATTGCCTATAGCCTACTATACTTTTCTATGAAAAGTGATTCAACAAAATACATTTCAGACAAAATGTGATGTAGGTGATTTTTTGGGGTCTATATCAATGCATTGAAGATTCACTTCAGTGAACCTTTCTTCATCAAACCCTAACCATCAAATGCTCATTTCAGCGAATATTCACATCCATGAAAAATATATGTAGCAAAAGCCAACAGCACAAATTTGCCCTTTTCCCCACTGTAGTGCAATCTTGGAGTTGGTATATATAGTTGGGAGGGTGTGGGAGTGTAGCCTCCCAAATTGGGGAGTGTGGGGGGCCAAGCCCCCTACTTTGGTAGGTTTTACATACTATGGTGTTTGTTCTGGTGTTGTTTTGGCTAAGTGCATATTTCCCTGTTTAAATTTTTGCTCGATGAGAATGTTCGCAGAAATGAACATTTGATGGTTAGGGTTCGATGAAGAAAGGTGCACTGAACTGAAGGTCAAAATAGGTGCCTCTGACAGCAGACCTGTCACTAGTGGTGTTTCCAAGGGATCTGTCCTGGGACCCCTAGTATTTGGCATCTACTTCTCAGAGTTCTAGGCAAAGACAAAAGACCTGTGGCTGACCAAGTTTGCAGACGACTCTAAGTTGGGTACTGTCATTGTCTCTCCAAATGATGTTAACATACTACAAGAGAGTCTCTCAACAAATGACTGGTGCCAAAGTCATTGCCTTAAGTTAAACACAAAAAAAGTATTATCATACCATTTGGCAAAAACACATCCCGTACTGATTACCACATCAATGACAACTCCCTAAACACACAACCTGTGGTGAGAGACCTGGGTACATAGGTTGACAACGATCTCACATTCAATCATCATGTAGTGGCAGTGGTCAAAAAAGCCTTTTACTTGGTTCTTCCCATAAGTAAAGGGATTACATCCAGAAAAATGAGGTTATTACCTCTCAATAATTGAGTACAACACCCTGTTTGGTATGTACCTCTCCAAACACCTGCATCAACTGGAAAGGCCACAAAAATACCTCACAAAGAGAATCCATGACCTCCATCACCTGTCCTATATGGACAGGCTCAAATCATTATCACTGTACTTGGTATCATACAGATTGCTCAGAAGTAATCTGAGTCTCATCTATAAGGCAATCTTGGACCCTGCCCTACTAGAGATGCTCCATATCCATAAGTCTAACTCTTTACGCATTACCTGATCAAAAGCCCTAAATCTAATATGTAACATTAACAAAACTTGCTGGAGTGACAAGTTTGTCTTCCAGAGGCTGCCCTGTCTCTGGAATAGACTCCCCATACACATCAAACAAAGTACATTGCTGACCTTCTTAAGCTCAACCTTGATGAATGGATGGGTAACCACAAATTTGTCCCAGGGGTTCATAGGTTCATAGGTTTATAGGTAGGTACTAGGCTATTGGCCAAAGGGCCTAGGTAAGCATAGCCAACAAGGTTCCCTGGCTTACGCCACCCAAGAAAGTTAATTTCCTGTGCCCCTGTCGCATAGAGCCACAGAAGTGATCCCCGGGGTGTATTTCCTATTTCCCATCCACTCATCAAGATTTTTCTTGAAAAGTGCCAATGAGGAACTTTGCTTGACATAGATGGGTAGCTTGTTCCAGAGTATAGGAAGTCTCTGGGACAGGAATCTATTCTTCCAGCATGTCCTGTTTATTGTGATGACAAGGTTTAGGCCCCTAGAGCATGTAGCTCGGATGGATTGGGATTTCTTTAAGTGTAGCATGTCCAACAGCTCTGGGTTTAACATAGCTTTATATGTTAGGCAGAGATCTCCTCAGAGTAGGCGATATGCTACAGAGTAAAGCTGGAGCCTTTTGAGACGGTCAGTGGAGAGCATCTGTCCACCTGTGTCCCTCATTGACAGGAGTGACAGGTGCTAACTGAGGCTATTTCTTTGGGGATAAACTCTTGACTAGGTTAGTAAGGGCCTCAAGGTCATTAGCATAGTAACCTCCTATGATCCTGTGATCCTGTGTGTGAATAGTATTATAGTGTTTGGTGGGTGTAAGCCTGAGTGTGTATATGTGAGTGTGTTTTTGTGTGCGTGTGGCTGGGTGCCTGTGTGACTTTGTGTGTGTGTGTGTGTGTGTGTGTGTGTGTGTGTGTGTGTGTGTGTGTGTGTGTGTGTGTGTGTATATACATGTGTGTGTCTGTGTATGGTGTGATGCTGGAATTCATTCTGGCATGGTAGTAGTAGTGTTGCCATGTAAGGGAATATGCCCTTTACCTCATGGGCATGCACATATAGAGTTGGGTTACAACTATTTATACCAGAAGGAAATTACTGGAAACTAAATGGATTATGAGAATGAGCTGCTGGCTTGAATCTCTGATGTCTGCAGAATACTTGGGGCCTACTTTACTTGCAAATATCCTGGATCTCTGCATTTTAAACAGGAATGACATCAAAGCCCTGGAACTTCACAAGGATGGTTCTGGAATACCCTGGAGCAGCTACAAAAGGAAAAGATGTGAAAGAATTAGAAAGAGAGACTGCAGAGGCGGAGGTGCTGCCAAACTGAAGAGAAACCCCCAGAGGCCTGCATTACCTTCAGTATTACTTGCAAATGTCTGCTCACTGGATAATAAGATGGACTATCTGAGAATGGAGCTTACAAAAATAAAGTGAGGGACACTTGTTTGTTCATTTTCTCTGAAACTTGTCTGCATAGTAACATTGGTGGCAATGGTGTGAACCTAGATGTGCTAACTCTCTTTAGACCAGACAGATGTAAAGCACAAAGTGGTAAAGCTAAAGGTGTTGGTGTATGCATCTACGTTAACAGATGATGCAAAGACTGAAAGCTGGGTCAATCATACTGCTCCGAAGATGTGGAAATATTAACACTAAAATGCAGGCCTTTCTATGTACCAAAGGAAATCAGTGGGATATATGTCACAGCAGTGTGCACCCCCCCCCCCCATGCTAACAACATTGAAGCTCAAAATAAACTCCATAATATGATCTGTGAACTACAAAGCAAAAACGCAGAATTTGCTCATGCGATAGGGGGTGATTTCAATAGAGCTGAGCTTAAGAATGTGCTAACCCATTTTTATCAGTGTGTGGATTTCCCCACCAGAGGGGAGAATATCTTAGACAAAACTTACAGCAATATTAAAGGAGCTTTTAAAGCTATGAATTACCCCAACATAGGCAGCTCTGATCACACTGCCATCCTGCTTCTGCCTACCTATAAGACAGCTTTTATCAGTGAAAATCTGACAACTACACAGGTAAGAGTCTAGCAGGAGCATTCCATGGATTACCTTCAGGACAGTTTCACTACCACCTGCTGGGAGGTCTTCAAAAAAGAGGCTACACACAACCTCCAGTTAGACATAGACACCTATACCAAATCAGTTCTTGCCTACATACATAAATGCATGGAGGATATAACCACCATGAAAGCCATCCCTATAAAAGCTAATCAGAAGCCCTGGCTCACCTGTAATGTCTAAGAGCTACTAAGGGAAAGAAACACAGTCTTCAAGGCAAATGACAAAGAAAGGTTAAAGGTGGCCAGGTCAAAACTAAAAAAGGGCATCAAAGAGGCAAAGAGAGAGTATGGAAGGAAAATTCAGATCCGCTTTCAAGACATGAGGAACATGAGAAGCCTATGGCAGGGGACACAGCAGCTCACAGACTATAAGACCAAAACACCCCAATGTGATGACAGCTTGGAATTCTAAATGAACTGAACTCCTTCTTGGCAGATTTGAGGAGAAGAACACCACTGTACCTTCTAAAATAAACACTGTTAAAGAGGAGTTAGTCCTGACCTTAAACACCAAGCAGGTGAGACTTCAGCTTAAGAAAATGAATCCTGGGAAGGCTTCTGGACCAGACAACATACCGAGCAAGGTGTTGAAGGGGTGTGAAGATCAGTCATGTCTGGTATTGACAGACATCTTCAACTCATACCTTGCTATGGAGAAAGTTTCCTCATGTTTCAGGGAAACAAGTATTGTCCCACTTCTGAAGAAACCTAACCCTTCCAGCGTCAATGACGTTAGACCAGTTGCCTTAACCTCAAACATCATGAAGGGCTTGAAAGGATTGTGAAGAAACATCTATCTGTGGGTTTGCCTAAGTCCTTCGATCCACTCCAGTTTGCAAATCAGGCAAAAAGATCAACTGCAGATGTGTTATCAGTCACACTATATCTTGCACTAAAACACCTAGAATGGAGGAACAAATATGTAAGGGTACTGTACATTGACTTCAGTTCTGCATTCAACACTGTGATACCAATGCAACTGGTGGATAAGCTTGTGAAACTCAGGATAAACAAGCACCTATCTAACTGGACTCTTGACTTTCTGATTAGTAGACCCCAATGGACATATGCTGGAAACACAACACCTGAATATTGGTGTCCTGCAGGGTTGTGTGCTCAGCCCCTTGCTCTTCACCATCCTCACTCATGACTGTAATGCAAAACGTAACTCAAACCATATTATAAAATTTGCTGATGATACGACAGTCATGGGCATCATTAGTGGTGGGGATGAACATAACTACAGGGGTGAGGTGAATACTTTTATTGCTTGGTGTGATAGGAACATTTTGGACCTGAATGTTAATAAGACCATAGAAATGATTATGGACATCACGAGAACGGCAACAGTTCATCAACCACTTACTATCAAAGGGGAGGTAGAAGAGAAAGTCAAAACAACCAAGATCCTCGGCCTTCACATATGAGATGACCTCTTCTGGACTGGTAATACTAACCATATAGTCAAGAAGGCTTAACAGAGGCTTCATCTCCTGAGAAAGGTCAAAAAGGCCAGGCTCCCACTGTATGCACTTTTTACAGGGGAGCTATTGAAAGCATCCTCACTAGCAACTTCATAGCGTGTTTCAGCAACTGCCAAGTTGCTGAGAAGAAGAAATTTGGTGATGGTGGCTGGGAAAATCTTGGGTGCAAACCTCCCTTCTATTCAGGACCTTTTCCTTACAAGAGCAAGAAAGAGAATATACAAAATACTAGCTGATTCGACCCATCTGGCCCACAACTGGTTCTCACAACTTGCATGTGAAAGGAGGTACCACAGCTTTCGATGTAAGGCTACCAGATTCAGGAACAGTTTGTATCTAACAGCTGTGAGATGTATTAACTCGGACATCACCATAATACCTGACACATTGCAGCCTCTTCTTTTCATTTAATCCTGCTGCTCTGACATTACCGCCAGTATTACTATTATGCATATGATGGTTATGCTGAGTCATGTTCAACGTTAACAAGTGCAGTACAGTAACCAAACAGCTGCTTAATCTTAACAGCGAAGGGGTTTGGTGCTGAGTATTTATTTATTATTTATCATGAGATAATGGGTATTGAGTGTGTTTTTGTAATGTGAACTACCTCTTGCATGTCATACGTGCTGTTATTCTCTTTCTTATGTTATTCTCTGATGCCGCTGTATCTGTGTTATTTCAATTGCATATCTCTCATGAGCTGACATTTGTAATTTTGTTTAGGCTGCACTTGTGTGGTCCTAAATGACAATAAAGTTTCTTTAAATCTTTGAATCTTTGGGGGTGATACAGTGCCACATGGGGTAGCCCTGTGCAAAAATATGCTATCCGTACAAGAATCTTTCTGAGTGAGTGAGAGTAGCATTCCGTGTTACTGAGTGTGAAAAGCAACCTAAGTGCATAGCTACTTTTTCTACAAATTGTATAGTATTCTCTTGTTACTTTTACACTCTCAATCTGCTTTTTATATACTTTTGTACTGTGGGCATACTAAAGTGTTTGCATTTAAATTACTTCTACTTCATTTGTGAAGGTACTTTTTTAAACCTTGTAAGTGTGGTCATTCCACTGACCCTGGGCTGAGACTGTAATTGGTCAGAATCGGTTAGAGCTCTACCCAGCTAAACAAATTCAAATAAATCAAGTGCTCCAGTGACTGTATAGGCAGTATGTAATGCATTGTTTCATGTTATGTGTGCGTGTTTGTTGTTTTACAGCAGGTGTATGGTTGCAGTAGTTGAATAAACAATATAAGGAAAATAAACCAAGACATTTATCTTTCCCACACAGAAGTCTGTTAAGTGGCAGGGGCTGTTTCAGTGAGTTGTGTTGATTCAGGAAGTTGAGTTATTGCATTACTCAGTGTATACGTCATTAGTCAGGCTTCATTAAATATATGTTGTTCAGTTTTCATTTTTATCTTCTGTCACATACTCACATATGATATGGGTGCAGGACAGTTCATTGTTTTTGCGTATGGATAAAAAGAACAATTTGTCATATTTTTACTTTAAAATGCTTTTGATTCAGTGGCATGTTACTATCTTTGCAATGTTTTTATACAATACTGTGGAATGCTCCTTTCCCTACTGTTGTGGAATCACGAAGTTTACATATATATATATATATATATATATATATATATATATATATATATATATATGAGTATGTAGTAAAGTGGGCTTGCCCCATAGCAATTTTTTTTCCAGTTTTTGGCCATTTGTGTAGTCATTTTTCTATATATATATATATATATATATATATATATATATATATATATATATATATATATATATATATATATATATACACATACATACATCTCAACCCATTTTGCCCACGGGATTGGGGTGTCATTTCAACAGTGACAATCATCTCGAGCCAAGGTTTACACCACTGGGTGGCTAGCTTTGCCACAGTGGTTCATCCATACCACTCACTCGCACACACACACACACTCACACCTATGGCCAATTTACAATGTCTGCTCCACCTACTGTATATCTTTGGAATGTGGGAGGAAACCGGAGCACCCAGAGGAGACCCACACAACCACAGGGAAGACATCCAAAATCCATACAAAATGCACCCCATCCGAGAGTCAAACCAGAGGCTAGAGGACCTCATGCTGTGAGGCAAGAACGCTAACTGCTGCACCACCATGGCTGCATTCTCACTCTCCATATATATATATATATATATATATATATATATATATATATATATATATATATATATATATATATATATATATATATATGTCTGTGTGTGTGTGTGTGTTTGTGTATATATATATATATATATATATATATATATATATATATGTGTGTGTGTGTGTGTGTGAACATGTATACATACATATGATTTCCATATAGTTCTTCAAAGGTACAAAATGATGAAGGTCCAAAAATGTCAAAGCCACAAAATGCTGAAGCCAATATGCAACCCCCACTCCTTATTCTAATTATATTTACCCACTCTGGAAGCACACAACAGTGGTGAAAGGGTAAATTACATTTTCAACATTTTATGGTTTCAACATTTTGCCCCTTTAACGAAACACAGGAGAACCATATCTAGATATATCAGGGCAGTTCATCAGTTTCGTATATGACTGAAAAGCAGTTCCTCAGGTTTTTGCGTCAAGTGATAATGCTATCACTTTTTCTGTGTTTTTGTCCAAGATTGTTGAATAAAGGAGAAAGGAAGTGTAGCTCTCTCCCCACTGATTTGCTGTCTCTGACCTAATGCTTTATATGCTTGTAATATTCATGTAAATCCTTTTCACATATTTTTTCATATAGATTAATTGTCAACTTCAGTTATGGGTTATAAGTACTTTTTTGTTTAAGTCATCATAATTATGGAGCCAAGTACATTTCACACTTTCCTAAATTAAAAACATTACCGTACAGGTTCTGATAGTGTCTCTTGATATTAAGAAGTTTAAAATCCAACTTTGCAAACCTCTCATCAACTCTTCAACCTAAGAATGGCATTTGTGCTGTCCTTGCATTAAGGTGGCCCCTCTATCGACCCTTGGAGTTATGGGCCTAATTATTCTCACTAGCTTTATTTGCAAGTCTATGGAATGTGTTATAGCTAAACTAATAAACGATGATATACGTGACCTTATATCCCTAGATACACACCAGTTCCATTTTATAAAAGGCAGATCATGCCTGTTCAACCTTGTTTTCTTTGAAAGGGTTACTGATGCCATGGATAAGGGACATACAATGCACATTGCTTATCTGGACCTTGCCAATGCCTTTGACACTATCATCTAACCATAGTTCTTTGCGTTGGTGCTTGGCTATTTGAGAAAACCCAAAATATTAAAGTTGGAGCTGTTAGCTCTAAAAGAAAAAAATATCACCAGTGGTGTGCCACACAGTGTGTCCCAGGTCTCATTCTCTTTGGTATATCTTTATGTGAATGATAACACTTACTCAGTCCCCCCCCCCTCATGCTGGTTACTGGTTATATTAACAGAGGCCTTAAGCTGGTCTCTGTAGCTTTTCTGAAGCTCTGTGGCTCACATTTTCATTTTGGACACATATTATGTGCTGTGTGTGGGGGGGGGGGGGATCTGCAAGTGAAAGGACTGAGAAAGACCACTGTCAGCCAGTTTTCTGACTAAAATGGCCAGTTAAAGCAAAAAAGCATTAAAGCATATAGAAAAACACTTAGTTTATTCACAAAATCAGATAAAGCTTTTGGGAAACACCCTTCATCAGTATGTTAAATCCATTTTAAAATCCATCTTTTATACCATAATAGTACAAAACATATGACACAATCAGCCAATGAAAATCAACATTCAATTAACTAGTTAGTTGTAAAAACACATACTTAAAAAGAACAATAAAACATTACAACAATGTTGATTTTCATTTGTGAATGAACTAAGCATTTTTCTATCTGTTCTATTGCTTTTTTGCTTTAGTTGTCAAGTATTCAGAGGATTTAACTTCATTTGGTTCATTGGCTATTTTATGAAATATGACACAACCACTACACAATGAGAAGGAAAGTACTTTTGCATCTTCTACAAATAGTTCTTTTCACAGCTTGTTAAAACTATCAGTCAACCCTCTATTGTTACATACAGCAGGCACGAATGAAGGTAATATGGGAGCTGTTCCCCAACCTGATAATAGCTTGGATACTTTCATAGTAAAACTAGAAAGAAAAGTGCAAGAATTTAAGAAGCTCCAATGGCAGTGTCTAAGTTTTATGGCTTATTTGCAGATTAATGTGGTTCCTAGAGGGTTGTGGATACTGAAAGTACCATTGTATGTGAATGTGTATCCAGACCTGCTGAAAAAATGGCAGCAGCTAAACTTGAAGCTGAGTACAGACTATATGACTTTAATTAATCATTTTTTTTACTGGAATTGATACAGAATTGCCAGAAGAGATGGTTAAACTTGAAACTGAAATAGTGACTTCCAGGGACTTTGTTTTTCATTTTCATATCAGCAAATGCTCGATAGGTTGAATATTCTTGATAAATGGCTTGAGACTGTGAAATTACGTAAGCTACAAAGGGATATAAGTGACTTTGAGCAGGGACATATTTTTTCATGGCTAAAGAGTGCCAATATTACATCTAATAATTGCAATAATCACACAGAAAGAGGGTGAAATGTATAAGCTTGATGTCTTTTCAGCTGATAACAATCCATCAACCAATGAGCAATGCATTACAATTCAAGCATCCAATTGCGATGAAAGGCGTAAGCAAAGTACTTTTGAGCTGCCCGTTTTGCATCAAGCCAACATAGTGCCACCTGCTCCTGATGTTAGTGAATCAACCAACTTAGATGCAGGAGATGGGCAGTCTTTGAATAAGAATCCTTCAGGGGCATCTGCCTCTATGTCAACAAATATCTTGGTGGTTGAAATTAGCAAACAACTGACAACTTTGCATAGTGGTGAGGTTTTTTTTGGGTGTTTAAAACCTATAGCAATAAACTTACCAAACAAATGCAACAACATGGCCTCTCTCAACAACAAGGCAATTCTTTTTCTACGAAGAGGAAGAACAACAGTCCTCTACTTTCCAGCAAGCAGAGCAAGAAATAAAAAGTAAGCATGCTGCATTATTTGTGAATTTTTCAGACTTTAATGTAACCAAATCTTGTGAGAGCCTTTTTAGCAAAGGCCTACAATTCATACCTATGAAAAAAGACACTTTAGTAGATGCATTGACAGACTTATGTCTTTATCAGAACTGTTAGTTTGAAGCAGATTTTTAAAAATTCTGTAAATGAACAGCATTCTCTGCATAAAAAGTTGAGTATATTTATACCAGTCAGTTGTCCAGTATTGAATGCTTTTTTGTATGCTTGTGAAGAAGATCTTAGGCAATTGTATAAGCAATCCATACATATTAAAAGGCCATGTTTTATTTTAATCTGACATATGATGAGTTTAACACACTTAGCCAGTTAAAGGCAGATGATAATTTAATAATTAAGCAAGCCAACAAAGGAGGTGCGATAGTATTTTTTGAAAAGACAAATTATATTATTTTAATGAGTAATTTTTTAAAGGATGAATTAACTTTTAGAGAGATTAATTTCTCTGAAATTAAAATATTAATAACAAAAGTAAATATGTTCATTTATGAATTACAACTGCAAGGCGATATCTCAGTTGATTTGTTTAATTATGTTACAGTGATTTGCCCTGTGATCTATGGAATTCTAAAATTGCATAAATCTGTCACAGAACCACCAATGAGACCTATCATCTCAAGTAGAGGGTGGGTGACAGAGCCCCTATCTGTGTATATACAGGATGTCTTGAGTAAATTTTGCCCTTATGTTCTAGCTATACAAAAGATACAGGAGACTTCTTAAGAAAATTATTTATGTGGTAAAAGTATAATAATAGAAATTATTATTTTTTAGTAATGCTTGATATCAATTCATTGTATACAGTCATACCGAATGACTATGGTGTAAATGCAGGTTGTGATTTTCTGTGCACTAATACTAATATGAAGGGTAAAGAAATAGAGACAATATGTAGTATTATTGAAATGGTATTAACTAACAATGTTTTTCTATTTAATGGACAACCATTTTTGCAGAAAGCAGGTGTGGCCATGGGGACAGCCATGGCAAACACCTATGCAGACATTGTTTTGAACCAATGGGAATGTGAATATTTCAATGGGACAAATAATTTATACAAAGAAAATGTTCTTTTTTATCAACACTTTGTAGATGACTGCTTTATGATTTGGGTATGTGAAGAACAAAGTTTGAATGACTTTACTGAATACATAAACAGTGTTACAACTTTTTTTAAAATTTAAAGTGAACTATTCTCATAAAGAGATATCTTATTTAGATGTTCTGTTGTACAGGAAATCTGACTCACTGGAAACTTGTGCATATAGAAAGGACGTTCAGTATAAAAAATATACTCATGCTAGAAGTATGCTTGCAGGGCATATATTTTGAGGTATAGTTAAAAGCCAGTTCTTAAGAATAAGTAGGTTAATTACTGATACAATGAAATGTAAAGAGCAAATAGCTCAAGAATTTAGAGATAGAGGTTATAACAAGGACCTAATATCTACGATCAAGATGGAAATATTAGAGAACAGAATGGAGTTAGCATCACCACATTTTAGTGATCAGATGCAGCATGATCATGTACATGATAAGAATGTAAGTCATCTTAGGTATGTCATGACTTTTAATAGTATGACAAGACAAGTGGAAAATATAATAAAAAAAATTGGCAGATATTAACATCAGTGCCTGAGCTAGTATACATTCTTGGCAGAGAGCCCAGGTTTGTATATAGAATAGTATAAATTAAAAAAGAGAATTATGTTATAAAGATTTCAAACTTAATATAGAAAAAAAGAGAGAACAAAAGCTAATAAACATGGTACTTTCCCATGTTATAATTGTAAAAAAAAAGAGAGAACAAAAGCTAATAAACATGGTACTTTCCCATGTTATAATTGTAGTTGCTGTAAAGATCTTTGTAATAGTACAGTTCCAACATCCAATAACTAAGAGAATTTATAACATCAATTGTTATGCAACCTGTAATACCACTGCAATTATTTATCTAGTGACGTGTACACAATGTGACTGTTTCTATGTAGGAAAATGCTCAAGATGTTTAAAGGACCATGTAATTGGTCACAAATTGGATATTAGAAGGGCTAGTGAAACAAATAATTTAGAAAAACGTGATAGAAAGGGGTTCTACACATATGTTTAAATTTAAGGTTTTGCAAATAGTGTATAGGAATCTGAGGGGAGGTGACATTAACAATAAACTAGATATCATAAAATATAAATGGATAACAATGCTGGAAGCAGATAAACCTCCAGGGCTTAATAATATACTAACAATAAAGCCCATAAAAGTGGCTAAGTAGAGGCAATATTAAGGATTATTTTTTGGAAGAGCAGCATTTTACTGTTATAAAGTAATGTTTTATTGTTCTTTTTAAGTATGTGTTTTTACAAATAATTAGTTAATTGAATGTTGATTTTCATTGGCTGGTTGTGTCGTATGTTCTGTACTATTATGGTATAAAAGATGGATTTTAAAATGGATAACATACTGATGAAGGGTGTTTCCCGAAAGCTTTATCTGATTTTGTGAATAAACTAAGCATTTTTCTATCTGTTTTATTGCTTTTTTGGTTTAGTTGTCAAGTACTCAGAGGATTTAACTTGGTGTGTTGGCTGTTAAAATGGCCAATTCTCACTTATACCATGATTTGTATCCTCACTGGCCAGTTATCATGTACACCATGCTTTGTATCCTCATTGGCCAGTTCTCACTTACACCATGCTTTGTATCCTCATTGGCCAGTTATCACTTACACATGCTTTGTATCCTCATTGACCAGTTCTCACTTACACCATGCCTTGTATCCTCATTGGCCAGTTATCACTTACTTTTATTTATTTATTTATTTTACATTTGTTGACCGGGATAGTCTGATTGGATATATGTCCATTTTCAGTGGAGGCTCAGGGAGAAAAGCTCCACATTAAGACAATTTACAAGACAGAAATCTTGACCATATACAATACAGATAATGCCAGACAGGTAAAACATTTCAAATACAGGAGCATTTATATAGTAGTGTTACAGTAAAATACCAACATACCCGACTAAATAAATTAAAAATTTTGAGTAAAAGGATTAATACATTTTTTTGGGGGGGTAGCATTGTTTATAAAGTTTACCAAACCTTAGGAGGTGAGCTACTACAGTAGGAATTAAGAGAGAATATCAGAGCACCTGAAATAGCATGTTAAAGATAGATAGTAAAGAATGGTCCTGCTAGGGGAGAAAGTGTCAGTCAGAATTTGTGCATGGGCAAAGCCATTGGGCTTTAAAGAAGATTCTTAATTGCTTCTTGAAAAGTGGGGTAGAAGAAAGGGCTGTTAGTTCAGTTATAAGAGTGTTCCAAGTGTTACCAATAGAGTTTGAGAACAAGCTATCTCCCGATTTGTTGTTGGACTTTAGGGTAGCTACTAGTACCTTATTAGCTGATCGAAGGGTTGTTAGATTTTTATATGGGCAGATAAGGGTAGAGAGTATGGATGTATCTGTGGGATGGTGTAAGATCTTGTGTATAGTAGTAGGTTTCTGGAAAAGAATCTGACTTTGCAATTCCAGCCATCCTAGCAATTTAAGATTTTGGCAGTGGTGGGTTCGAAAAGGGGCACCAGTGACAAATCTAGCTATGTTATTATAGGCTGTTTCCAACATAAGAAGATTATTTTTGGATAAGTTGGTATAGACTGGGGATGCATAGAGAAGGGTGGAGATTAAGTGAGTTCGGGCAATAGCAGTCCTAGCTAGAGGTGTGAGATAGGGTTTAAGTCTGTAGAGGAAACCAAGTTTTGTATTAACTGATTTAATGGTTAGGTTGATATGTGTGTCGAAGTTTAGATTATGATCAATTGTTAGACCTAAAAGTTTGGTGGTTGTGTCCGGAGTTATTACAGTACCATTATTAGATGTAATTGTGAAGTTGAAAGCAGGAGACTTCTGACTGGGAGAGAATAATACCAATTTAGTTTTTTTGGGGTTAAGGAGGAGACAGCGTCGATGGAACCAGTTTTCAACTAAGGTAAATACTGCTTCGGTACTTGAATGAAGTCCAGCAGGCGAGGAGGCTGAACATATTAATGTCGAGTCATCGACATATTGTATGCAGGTGGGTTGTGGAAGGGAGATTTTCAAATCATTTATGAAAATAGTTAAGAGGAGGGTTCCCAAAATAGAGCCTTGTGGGACTCCAAGAGTTATAGGGAGAAGAGTAGATAGTTTGTTTTCCCAGAGGACTGCTTGTTGTCTATTTCCTAGATAGGACTTGAACCAATTAACTGTCTGGGTATCTAGTGCAAGTGATCTGAGTGAGTTTAACAGTAATTGATGATTAACCATATCAAATGCTTTCGAGAGGTCAATAAAGAGGGCTGAAGACAGTAAGCTGTCGTTACAATTTTTATTAATGCAGTCAGAAAAGGATAGTAGAGCAGATGTAGTACTATGGAAAAGCCTAAAACCATGCTGGCAGTCAACTAGCAGGTGGTTTTGGAGGAGATGAACAAGTAGCTGATGGTGAATACATCTTTCCATAATTTTTGCTAAGGGGGAAAGTAGGGCTATGGGGCACATACTTTGTATCCTCAATGGCCAGTTATCACTTACACATGCTTTGTATCCTCATTGGTCAGTTCTCACTTATACCTTGCTTTGTATCCTCACTGGCAGGTTCTCACTTACACCATGCTTTGTATCCTTATTTCGTTCCTCTAAACAATGGAGATATAGCATCACAACACAGCCTTTAACACTGAGATATGTCTTTTAGAACTGGATTTTATTTTGGAATAAAGCTGGATGTGTGATACTGAGCCAAAGAAGAAGCATTTCTATATCTTGGTTTTCACCACAAAACTGAATCAGTAAGAATTAAAAATTAAGAAAAGAGCTATTACCTGTCAAAAAATGTAACCCTCCAAATTCATTTTGAGAAATCACCCATGAAAATATAGTTCTCATGGGGCTGCAATTCTTTAGTTAAAGAAGCTTGTAGCTAAACAAAATAAGAATGCATGTTATTTCATGTTGTTTTACACTACACATCTTATTCCTGAGTCTTCCCTGACCAAGTCAACAAACACACAAACATTTTATATCATACCATATCTGAAGTGTCATTTTATTTAAGAGTCATCCAAGAAAGCACTGTACTAACATGAGTTACATAATTTTCCTTTCAAATGCTGTTTTATCTGTACCCCAAATAATTCTCTCTAAACTTTGAATTATATTATACATAAATGTGTGTGTGTGTGTGTGTGTGTGTGTGTGTGTGTGTGTGTGTGTGTGTGTGTGTGTGTGTGTGTAGAGTATATGTAACATGACCAAAATTAACTTTGACCTTCACATCTCCTTCCTGTGTGCAGCTTCAAAGTTCTACCATGTGCACTCATGAGTGGTGAACCCATGGCTAAATTCCCAAAGGTAACAACATGTGCAGAAATATTTGTAAAACTTACGCAAGCCTCTTGTCAATAAGTTTTATGACACAGCCAACTTAGAGGATAATTTACTGCTGAATCATTTAGCTTGCAATGAAAACTTCTATATCATTAAATTAGATGAAGGAAATAATTTAGGTGTTTTGGCTAGAAAATATTATGTGGATTTAATTTCAAATGTGTTAAATGATATGATCATGTATAAAATAATTATGAGAATGGAATTAATGAAATGAAATTTTATATCAAGGCTGTAATATCTGACTTGCACATGCCACAGCACATTAGTGATGATGTATTTACATATTTTACAATGAAATGTCCTATTTCATTTTTAAGTTAAAAGAACTTGTTGCAGGTATTCCAACTTCTTTCAAGAATATTTGCTTTGTCGCAGTAGGTATATCTTATTTCTGTATAGTTGTTTTGCATTACTATGGGATTAAAGCTGTACAATTTTATAAGGCCCCCAAACAGAACCCTATTAACCCATTTGGTCCTCCCACTGAAGCAAGAACCAGTCCTTTCATTCCCTGGTCAGGGCTAAAGCTCTATGATACATTCGTAACTCAAATGAGGAGGCAACCTATAGATCCATTGATTTCTTAGTGAAGGCAAAGGTCAGGTGCCAAGAGGCCTTTATACTTATGAGGGACCTTTCCCTCCCCCTTATTGCATCCATAAACCAGCTGATATGCTACACTGGTGATGCTGCAATAGAGAACTCTATTAAAGATGGACCTTAGCCCACCCCCAGGTTTTCCCATGGCTTACATGTGGCACACATCTCATATCCAATAGCTGCTATCTGCAGTACCTTAATCCTCTGGTTAGGTTAGCTATGTAGCAGGCACATTGGCTTTCTTGGTATCAGCTACTCATTCCTATCCCAGCTGTACTGGTCTTTCCAGTAAATGAGTTGCTAGTTGAACCAAGGCCATCTAGGTCATAATCAGGGCTTTATTCATCTATGGTCAAGGCTGTGGCAGGCTCTACATGATTTTTTTGCCCCCGTTATGTATCTTCCAACTGGCCAACTGCTGCTTTCTCCTGTTATTTTATCTGTTCTTAGTTTCCCCAGTACTATCCACCTCAGCTAGGACCACCTTGAGTGAAAGCAAATTGGGAAGGGGATGAGAAAACACAGAACTGATCCTCCAACAGTGTTATATGTTGCCGTGTGCATGAGGGATTTTTTTTAATGCTCTGAGTGGAGTTTCAGACATCACAAACAAAATTACATGCAACATCAATCAATTACAACTCTACATTCTAATGCTTTATTTTCAATGTCACTCTGTCTTGCAATCATGGCAAATGCCCCTACATAACCATGGAAGTATCTAATCACAGACAGGAATCCCTTCCTTCCTTCCCACCTAAAGTGGGCAAGCTGGAAAAAAGCTACTCCTTCCAAGAACACCCTCCTTATAATTTGTTCTCAGAATGCTTGAGTAACAAAATGAAGAGTTTATGCTTTTTGTTAGAAATAGTGCTAGCAACCAGAAGCATTCTAATGACACCATCTGCTCTTCAGTTGATTATCCACAGTACTTTGGAATCTCCCTCTCATACATGCACAATTAGAAATGTATCAAAACACTGACAGACTCCCCAAACATGAAATTTATAGAAAAATTTGAATATAAATTTGTAATCTCTTGCAACTTCAGAAAAATGAATTCCCTTGTGAAACTTCCCATGCATGTACATATATAAAATAACAAAAAACATAATAAATAATAATAATAATAATAATAATAATAATAATAATAATAATAATAATAATAACAGTTGCTCTCCAATTTGAAGATAAGCAACTATTAAACCTATATAGATCAAACCAAAAAGCTGGACAGTGTCTATATTCGTACATTGTCACAAAACTCTGGAATGTCTTACCTGCAAATATCAGAGATAGAGCTAACCTCAAGGTATTTAAACTTACACTAAAGAACTTCCTTCTCAAAACAAGTACCCTCCCCTTTTCCAAAACTAACTAGTTCCACCTTTCTCTTCCAACTCCTTACTTCTCCCTATCTCCACTTCTTTCCCCATCTACCCTAGCCCTATTCTTCATCTTTGACACTTTTACTCTCTATCTCTCTTCTTACTACTGTCCTACCTCTTAGTGTGGCACCTTACACTGCAGAAAAGTATTCCACTTATTATACCTGTTGTACTTTCTCCATAAAATGTCATTCTTTCTTATCACAAATATCAATATTCAACTATACCCCCTATTCTCTTTTCTACATGCCTCCCTTCTTAACTTTGCCCATATATTCCTTTTATCTCCTTTGCTAACTCTGTGGGAAAATAGTTTATATTTTTGTAGTTAGACTATGTGTGCAAAGCTCTTCTTATATCTACACCCATGCTTACTTATTCTGTACTCCCTACCTTCCCTATAAATCAGCTGCTTGTCTTGCTAGGGTTGCGTAAATTGTTTATGCTAAATGTAAATGTATATCTGTTGTCTGACTTGCTTGTATCTGTATCCTCTATACTTAATGCAAATCCTATGCTTATTATATTTATGATGATATTGCAGAACTCTGTTATATTTACAATGCTTTGTTATTCTAACTATGTTTTATTATGGCCTCCACTAAAAACTCATTAAAGGGTTCCATAAATTTAAATGTATATCAGTGCTAAATTTAAATGTATATCTTGTTTCTGCTTTGTTTGTGTCTGCTTAAACTAAACTAAAATGCTTTGTTAATTATGTTATGTTTTATTGTATAACTTGTATTACTTTGTTTTTTTTGTTATGCTTTTGGCTTTTTGTTTTGCTTTTCTTTCTGGCTTTCTTCCCTGGGGTTCCTGAATGGGTTCCTGACCCAGTTGGACAAATGTCAAATAAAAAAAAATAATAAATAAATAATAATAATATGCCACAACCCCTAAATAATAAAAAAATGCTGTTTTATCAAAATCTGTTGCTTACCATCCTTTCTGAGAAAAAAGGTTTTAATATAGCTGTCCACAAATTTGACAGTATTGAAATTTACTGATATACTCAATAAACATATTTCTTGTGAGAAGAAGCAAAACAAAATGAAGTACTGTACTTGTAATCCATTAAGTTTTAAATGAGATGTCACTGGCATTATTGTACTTATGTGCTGTGTCATAGCTATACAAATTAAGTACAACAATCAAACAGTACATAAACTTTTTCATTCATTTATTTATGCATTTTTCATTGTGTTGGAAAACTGATCCAAATGGACCATTTTCAGCTTCATCCTGGGTTTTACAACCAGACAAAAAAGGATGTACAGAAATATAAAAAGCTGGTTACACAGTAATTTACATTACGAAAACTGCCAAATATACAAAAGCAATTATAGAATTAATTAGCGCAAGGTCATCAGTACAAATGTCATTTCAGTTTTTTTTCCTCACAGCATAACATCCAATAACTTTGACTAAAGAAAACAATTTAATTTTTATGTTTAGAGGTGATGCACCCATTTTCTATCTCTCGTTTTCTAGAGGCTGAATTCCACAACACTCAAGGAAGCTATTTACAGACTGTGCAGCATGCTGAAGGAAGATTTCAGCACACCTGTTGTGCATGTGCTTTTAGAAATCAAACTGAAAGTACACAAATTACTTACTATTCAGCACAAGATAATTATAGATTCCGTATATGCCTGTCTGATTCCAAAACACATACTGCACACCCAGTGCAACTTGAATGCACCCAACCTATAAATTGTCCAAAAACAAAACACTAACTTGGTAACAACATTAATGGACTTAAAGCTCTATATTAGGAAATTGAACCTGAAATTAATATATTTTGAATCATTAGTATTAGACAATAGGAAGGATTTGGGGATAGCAAGTACTTATAACCCATCCCTTAATCCGGTTCTTCAAGCATAAGAAAAGGTATGTGAATTGGATATAAGAAAATTATAAGATAGTAAATCAAAACAAAAAAAAATTGGTGTAAGTTAAATGAAGATGAAAGACAAATTTTGTACTTTCTTGGACACTAGCATGTTAGATTTATGAAGCCAGATAAGACATGTGGGGCTGTTATTATGGATTTACAGGATTAAAATGATAGAATGGGGGAGATTTTGCATACAGGTGGCAACTAAGAATGAATTAAATGGAGTTTACTGTAGGATCTACCAGCAATTATATTATATGTTTTTTGAACATTGTATTCAAGTAGATTTGTTTGAATATGGTGGCACCTATTAAACCTGTTATATTTGAGGTCCCTAAAATTCATAAGAGTTTAGAAAGTCCACCCATGTGCCCCATAGTTGATGGGTGCAATTCTATTACATCAGCTTGCACCATATTCCTTAATGTTACGCTTAAAACATTGTTAGAGTGTGAGAAACCAACTTGCAAAGATTCCTGGAGTTTTTAGAACTAATTAATGGTTTAGAGTATAAAGCTGAGGATGTTTTATTAACTATTGCTGTAAAAGATCTATATACAGTTATCCCTCAGAGGATTGGTATACAGTGGGTGACTGAATTTTTGTACATGAAAGAGGTTCCCCAATCGGAAATAAATTTGTATGATGAGTTGTTGGAATTGGTACTGAATAACAATTATATCTATTTTGAAAGCAAATACTATGTACAAAAAAGTGGGGTGGCCATTGGTTCCTCATTTGGTGCTGCGTTTGTTAATATTGTGATGGCTTATTGGGAGCATAAATACATTTTTACTAGTAACTCTAAGGATAAATGTTGGGTACATGTTTGGTGTTTAGATGCCGTGCATTATTTGGAAGGGAACAATTGGTGAGATAGACAAATTTATCCAATATATAGGGAATACCACTGATTTTTTTTTTATCATTCACATTTGAATATGATTAGAAAAAAATTCCTTATTTGGATGGTTTGCTAATTAGGGGCAAGGGGAGTAAGAGGTGCATATCCAAGAGTTATAGGAAAAGCACCTATTCTAATAGTTTTCTCTTCTATACTAGTTGCCACCCTTACCACCAGAAAAGGTCAGTCATTAAAGGAGAGTTGGTCAGGACAGTTAAATGGTGTCTCTTGACAGCCATTTTCTGGAAGAATGTGCCACACTAGAAGATATGTTTGGGAAAAGGGGTTACCCAATGCAACTCTTGGAGGAATTGCTGAGTGAAGTACAATTGAAGAAAATCAGTGAGTATTTTACACCCATATTAATGAATAGATGTGGGGAAGAATTTGTTCAGAGGGAACAACAAGTGCTTGATGAATCCAACAATCTAGGCCAGGCAATTATCAGTAAAAACAGAGAGTTTGGGGCACCTTTATAACCACATACAACAGTGACTACAACATTTTAAAATGTATTCTCCACAATAATTGACCAATTATGGGGGATGGTACAACTGTTAGAAGAAAATTGGTGATGTTCCCCTAATGGTATTTCAGAGGGGACCAAATTTTAAAATCTTGTTGGAAAAGGGTCAGGCTAATATTAATACTAATAATAGGAAGGGTTTTGCCCAGGTGGAAATGAAAAAAAAAGTGGATTCTGTCATTTTTGCAAGTGTATTTATATAGGCAATTATTTTAATGCTATGGGAATGGAATATACACTTTTTGATAATTTTAATTACAAATCAAAAAGGGTGGTATATATCACTCTATGCATTGATTGTTCAACCTTTTATGTGGGCAAGATGGAAAGAAGATTGATAGAGCAGATATACAAACATAAACATAGTATTAAGGAACTTAATTTGAAGAATGACCTAACTAAACATATTCAAGAAATGCCTGGACACCAATTTAAGTACATGGCAATTGACACTGTAAATATTAATACAGAGGGTGGTCCTTGGACATTGTTCTTAGAAAAGAGGGAATTAATATGGCAAATTTTATTATTAAATATGAACAGATGGCAAGAAATGGATGAATATTCCTCTATAGGTTTTCTACTCAAATTAAAGACATTGGCTAGATAGACAAGAGGAAGACTTTATAATATATTTGTTATTATTTTTATTTTTTTACTTTGTTATTGAACTGTTTTAAGGAACAATAATAATTAAAAACAAGAGAAATTAATATAAAAATGTAGATTAAGAACAATGAACAACGATGTTCACTGTGTGACATTTAAAAGATGCAATTAAATTAACATATGAAAAAAAATGAGGTTTTTATTTTTCTAATAATTCATGTATACTTTTCCATTGATTATAAAGTTGTATTCCTAATAGATCTGTATTTAATAGTTAACATTTCTAGTTTGGACTTTGTTATTTTTCGAATGTTGAGGTTATTTATGCACCTTTTGGATTTTCTATGTATCTTTGTGGTTAAAGAATGGTTTTAATTACAATCAAGGAAATGACGGGATTCTGTGGCTTTAAAGGGAACATGGGTGTTGTTTAGTTTTAACCGATGATGTTTAATATGAAGGTTTTTAAAAAGGGTCTAGTTGGACTTATATTTATCTGATGAAGTTCAAAATTATGTGTACAAAAATGCTTATCATATAATAAGCTTGCATTGGTTTATTATCTAATAAAACTTGTGCTTTATATAAGTATTTGTGTTGTAAGCAGTTCTTTGTACCATATTGTTTTTTGATTTGTGCAACTTAAATGTGACAAACTGCCATGCTGATCCTGTTTCTAAAATCAAAAAAATGCAACCTGCAGTTAATGAACAACAACAGGCTGCATTGATACAAGTCATAAATAAGGATGTGGCTGTGTGCCCAAGAAGATAGGTAGCTAAAGTCAGAGCAAGGCTGCAGCTAAACCAGTTGTTAGACCAGGAAATAATCGACAGATACTGTCACGGCAGACAAATGGCGCAGGCTGTCTGCATCAAGGGTGCCCCACACATGGCTGTGTGGACTGTGTGAGGAAACCCCATTCCCACTGAAACAAAAGTGTGACTCGATCTAGGTGTAGTAGCATCTGGGGTATTCCAGAGACACATGGGGGATGCTGTGTGAGTGAAGCAAACAGCTGCTAGTCATATCCTGGCAAAATTCATGGAAGCAATTTGCAGCAATGTGGATAACTATGTACACTTTCCATCCCCCCCCCGGTGCATAGAACTCTACTACAGAAATTTTACAGCACTGTAAGCTTTCCCCATGTAATCGGTGTACTAGATTGTACATACCTATCAAGATACCAGTACATCCTGAAGCATTCTGATACATAAACAGAAAGGGTTGGCCATCCTTGAACTGCCTGGTTGTGTGTGTAGCAGGTAGCAGCATAACAAATATCATGGTAACACTCCCTGGAAGTGTCAATGATGCTGCCATATGGAGGGAAAGTGGATTGATGGCTGCAATCCTGAGGGACCACTACTGGGTAAGTATAGGAACACAGGTAGGATGCAAGCTAAGGATATCCCTCCCAACAATATCCATGTTGACCAAATGTGTTTTTATTTCCCACAGCAGGTGACAATGTTTATTCACTTCAGCTGTGGCTAATGACACTGTGCCTTGAACTATCCAAATCTGCACAGGAGGCCTACAATAGACCTCACATAGCAACCAAAAACACAATAGAGCATGTACTTTGTGTACTGACAGCTAGGTTCAGATGTCTAGACACATCTAGGGGTGCATTGCAATACACACCTGAGAAGGCAGTACAGATGATAATGGTGTGCACTATACTAATATGCTAACTAGAGCACATTTTGCTGAATTCCGGTCTGTGGTATAGTTTCCTGTGTTACCCATATCCTTACTTGGATAGGAGGAAGCTTCTCTGTTCACCAGTGAGAGTGGGGAGCTTTGAGCAGCCTATCTGTCCCTGAAGGAGTAGTCTCAGCCCTGAAACTAGTAGCTTATTGGCCGTTTTGGGTCAATTCCTATCTCTTTCAGTTTCCCTGCTTTAAAACCCGCATTTGCATGGTTTTGCATGATTTTGCGCATAGTGCAGCATTGGGCAGCGCTGCTTAAACGGGTTTAAACTATTCCCAGCTCCACAAAGTCTGCTCTTCACTTTTTCCCTTAGAACTGTTCCAAATCTCAAAGTAAGCACTCTATTTTCATTCTAAAGCCCTGCACTTGCTCATATAAGTAATCTTATAGGTAAGCACTAATAAACTAAAGCACTACACCCTCTTATACTCCCTTTAAGTACTTTGCTCCCTATTGGTCCTTTTTGATCAGTCAAAAAGTAGTTCCTTATACTATTCTGGCATGTCCAAAAGTCAGTTTCGGGTTTACTCTCCAGTCCAGCTGGTGAATCTGGGAATCTTGAGGCAATGTTACAACTGCCTTATGTACACAGACCACCCTCTCCTCCTCCCAACAAGCTCAAATATATGTGAGAAATGCAACTATATAGCCAAACTGGAGGCTGAGCTCTCTCAACCCAGTACTGACGCAGTCAGTCAGGAGGAGAAGGTAACCACACATACTACAAATCCAGTCTCACATGGACCTATTGCACCAGCAAACCGAACACATAAACACACAAAATCATATTTGGAGGCTCTAAATAAAAATCTGCCCAAGCAGCAGAGACCTCCAAAGCAGACATCCACGCAACTGCTACCCCACAACAATACCCAAGTATCACATAGTTCACAAAGTTGATGTGCCACACAGTCACAGCCCTTAAGGCTAAACAACACACCTAATACACTTGTAATAGGTGATTCTATTGTCAGACATACTGACGTCCCACTCACCAGGCTGAACAAGGAGAGGGTCACTGTAAGCTGCCTGTCAGGTGCCAGGATCCGCCACATAACACAAGCACTCAGGTCACTCCAAAGCAAGTACAAATATGACTCCGTCATTGTCCATGCTGGTGTGAATGACCTGAGACGTACCTCCCTAGACTACATGAAAAGAGACATAGAGGAGCTCTTTGATCATGTAGCCCAGGCCGGTATGACCCTGACCTTGAGTAGCATCTTACCCTCACCAAGAATGGTAGCACAGTATAAAGACAAAATGATCAATTTTAACTATTGGCTAAAGTATTGGTGTCATTCAAAGAGGATCCAGTGTCTGTCAGCCTAGGATGACATGCTCGACAAGCCATGTTGCTTCGCTAGGGATGGCTTGCACCTGTCACTTCTGGGCTTTCGAATACTGGCTAAGGCTCTTGCCACCCCCATAGTGCCTTTTTTAGGCAAGGCTCAAAAGACAAACCCACCTCCATAGACAACACAAGGAAAAAGAAACTAAGGGTAATGCTGCTCAATGCCAGAAGTCTAAACCCCAAGATGCATGCACTCGAGGCTCTCCTCAGTATGGAGAATATTGATATCTGTGCAGTAACAGAAACCTGGTTCAAGGCTCCCAAGAGCACCCCAGCACTACCAGGTTATACCTCATACCATGCTTTTTGGCCCTAAAACTCAGACCAAACCACAAAAGGAGGGGGAGTATCCATATTCATCAAAGATATCCACACGTCCAGGTTAGTGGCACTGCACGAAGCATCGGAGACCATCCATGTGCAACTAACAGTGGGCAAAACTGCCTTTCAGTTTGTAGCCTGCTACAGACCACCCTCCCAAACTCAGGAACCCCACTCGGCTTTCCTGAAAACACTGGAGAATATGAAGGTATCTCCAAACACCATTATATTGGGTGACTTCAAGTACCCAAACATAGACTGGGAGCACTACTCAAGCCCCAACACCCTCGCTCAACGGTTCCTAGAATTTATAAACTCAAATGCTATGGAACAACTGGTCACCTCTCCCACAAGAGGGGAAAACATATTGGACCTGATCATCACCAACATGGGGACTCTATGTTCCATACCAGAGGTATACCCTTCATTGGTAAGATCTGACCATAAATTAATCTCACTGGACATCTATATCCCATCCCCACCCCCAACCAAGGAAACCATGGTGAAGAACTTCTCAAAAGCAAACTTCACACTTCTCAAAACCGAGTAGGAATCCTTCAAAGCCCCCGAGCCAGTGAAAAATACGGCCCAAATTGCAGAATCCTTTACAAATGCATTCTATGGACACCTACAGGAATGCATGGATTGTGTTATCCCAAATAAAACAAAGACTCACTCCTCCAAAGGCAGGAGACCTGTCTGGTGGACCCCAGCCATAAATAAGCTATACAACAGAAGGAGAAAGCTACTACATGATAGAGCAAAATCCCAAAAAGGGAAGGCATCTCTGATCAGTATTAGCAAGAAACTACGATCCCTCATAAAATCATCTAAGACCAGCTTCAAATGAAAAATTGCACAAAATGCTAAATATAATCACAAGGCCTTCTTTAGTTATGTCAGGAACCTGGGTGGCAACTCCCAGATATGCTCTGAGTTAGTGCAAAATGACAAAAAATACACTGAACCCACAGACATTGCCAACATCCTGGCAGACAGGTTCAATGCAAACTCCCCCCCCCCCAAAAGAGCAAATGTCTATCCCAACAGAGTGTAGCCTCCCTGACATCACAGATGCACAGGTGAGAGCTGCCCTCTCCAAAGCAAAAAACACAGCATCAATGGGACCGGACGGTGTCCCAGGCTGTGTCTTACACGAGCTCCAAGAAGAACTGAACCCTCACATAAAGTCACTGTTCAATCTCAGCCTTACTACAGGATATGTACCCAAGGAATGGCATACAGCAACAGTGGTCCCACTCCACAAAGGTGGTGCCACAACGGACCCCGGAAACTATCGCCCTATAAGCCTGACTAGCCTGGTCTGCAAAGCTATGGAGTGTATCATCATGGAACTCATAAACAAAGACATTGAGAACCTCCAAACACTGGATCCTACCCAATTCAGCTTTGTTAAGGACAGATCTTGCCTTTTGAACCTGGTCAACTTCTTTGAAACAGTCACCAAGGCCATAGATGAAGGGGAAGGTAGTCCACACAGCCTACCTAGACCTCACAAAAGCCTTCGACACAATACCCCACTCGGGCATCATAAATAAGCTCACCAGCTTAAATATAAACACCTATGTTGCAAGATGGGTAGCAAACTGACTCAGGGATAGAACCCACATGGTCAGAATTGCAGGTGCCATGTCAGACTCTAAACCAGTTATAAGTGGAGTCCCACAAGGCTCAGTCCTGGGACCTTTCTTGTTCGGTATATATTTCTCTGAGGTATAGGCTAACATGGGAGGACTATGGCTGACCAGATTTGCAGATGACTGCAAATTGGGTGCCATAATCGACTCACCGACTGACACAAGCATCTTCCAAGAGGTCTCACAGATAATAATGGATAACAAGAGGCATATAAAGCTAAATACCAAACAATGTGCATAGTCATCCCCTTTAAAAGATGCAATTAAAGTGACATATGAAAAAAAATTAGGTAATCCATTAATTACAGAAAGATAGATTTGTACCCAAGTAGATAACATTTCTCCTTTGACCTTATATAGCCCACCTTATCATGAAAAGGTTCACATCTAGATCAAGAGAGGTCAACCTGCCAACATCAGGCCATTGATACAATGCCCAAGCTAAAGTCAGACACCTGCAGCAACTTGAAAGACCCAAAAGTACCTCACCAAGAGGATCAGGGACTGCAACAGATGCCCTACACAGTTGGGCAGAAACCCGAAACTCTGACTCATTCCAGAGGCTGCTGTGCCTGATCATATCCAATTAATGGACAGCACAGAACAAATAGGATGCTGGAGGGACAGATTCATATCCTGAGGCCCTTAACTCTGGAGCAAAACAGGTCCCAGGTAGGATGCAGAGCTCAATGACCCTCCCAACAATATCCATGTTGACCAAATGTGTTTTATCACAGCAGGTGACTATGGTTATCTCTTCTGCTGTCCCTACTAGACAGAGTACAGTAAACCATCCAAGTTTGCACAGGAGGCCTACAATAGACCTCACATAGCAACCATAAACACAATAGAGCATGTACTTTGTGTACTGACAGCTAGGTTCAGATGTCTAGACACATCTAGGGGTGCATTGCAATACACACCTGAGAAAGCAGTACAAATGATAATGGTGTGCACTATGCTAATATGCTAACTAGAGCACATGGTGGTCTTCTAGCTGCAGATGTTGGTGAATTATCCCAAGAAACCCAGAGGTCTGAAGATGTCATCCCACAGGTATCAGAGGAGGAGCAGGAATACATAGGTGCTGGAAGACACAGGTGAAGGCAGCATAAGGTGAGACCATGAGTGCAGTCTCAGGCAGCATGGCAACATCTGACTCACAACTTTGAGTCATGACAAGCCACACATAGAAAAGTACACACATTAAACATTGATGTTCAGGTGTTATCTCACCACAGCAGCACTGATTACATCTAATGGCAAGTACCCAGTAGATGCGCACACTGAGCATCAGACATAATACCATTATCATTTTATATATATATATATATATATATATATATATATATATATATATATGTATATATATATATATATATATATATATATATATATATATATATATAATGACAATATACAAATCTGTCATCATTTTAGGGCATGACTGACACAGGTATGCATTCAGATTCAGATTGTTGTATCAGTGAATGGCAAACAATAAGGGACACAATTAGTGCAACACGTTCCTATCTATACACTATAATAATATGAAACAAAGAGAAACAATACAGGACATAATGCAGAACTTTTAATATTACATGCCAAATATATCACAGTAAACTTTCGATAAAGTAATGTAGTAAATGGAGTCAGTTATGTTTATTAAACTGTTAGACTCACTGTTGCACAGTCTAGAGTGACCACAGTGATGGCTCACACTGTGGTTTGCTCTGTCCCTACCTCATACAGAAACAATTGGTCCAGGTTGCTCCACAGAGGGACTGATGGGGTGACATCTCCATGTTGAGGGGAAGGAGCATGACTGTGACTTGAATGTCTCATCATAACTGGCAGGACCAAAGCAGATGGGCCATCAGTGAAAGTTTGTGGATGTTGGACTATAGCCACTGATGCTCAATGTGCAAGATTAGTTCTGTTGAGAGGTGGCCTGCCTTTCCCATGTTGCAAATGGCTAGGCACAGTCAGGGCATGCAGAACCCTGCTTGTACTATGACAGTGCTATAGTACTGTAGAGGCCAGGGCTTCTACTGAGCATGCCACAGTTATCAAACTTTAATTTTGAGCAGTCAGTTTCACCATTACCTCACTGTGTCTGCACTCCTGTCTTTTGTGCAGCACACAGAGCTTGTGCAACACAACCTGTGGAACACTCAAGTGTATGGATGTCTCATCCTTGACATTGCTGGAAATGTTCTTTTGCCTGTAGGAGTAGGTGGGCACCCTCTGACAACTGGCCATGCACACTGTCTGCATGCCTATGTCTATTGCAACAGCCAGCATCAAGGTGTTGTAGGGAAATGCTGAAATAAGTAGCAGTCTAAACATGAGTCTGTTGTTCACTGGCCTCATCCTGTTTACCATCTAATGTCCCCTTATTCTCAGAATGGCCAGACAAATGTCCCTCCACATCTGAGGCCACAGCTGCAGCAACATCACTGTCACCATCTTGGCTGGACTGTATTACCACATCAGTGCCCTATGTGCCAGGGGCCATGCTAGTATACTGAGACACATCATATTCCATGTCAGGATCACTGCATAAGCTAATGAAGGATGATGATAGTTAATGTGCTAAAAGGAGAGACAGATAGCACAGATAAGGACAACATGCTTACTTCACATGATGGATATAATTAAAGATATATGACATCATGTATCTCACTGCAATGTTACTCATAATAATGACTTTGCATGAGGTCTTGTCTATTTATGGTTCACAGAATCTACATAATGGAGTATACAGTTTGGTTACATAGCCAACATACGTGACATATGTGATAAATACAAAGAAAACACACACCTGACAACTCCTTCTGGGAAGATGGTGCTGTTGAAGAAGGATGAACTTCAACTATTGTAGGAAAAAAATCAGCATTATTAATCACATCATTGCCACTATTAACCATATGAACACAGTTAATACAGGTTTCACACAGTTGATGAAGTTGATGCAGTCTGGTTTAGGAACGGGAAGAAGGACACAGTATTAATGGAGGACAACAATAGGAGTAAGAACAGTGACATGCTGTTGAGAGTTTGTGTGTTGCACTACAGATCCTGTAGTGGGAAAGTAAAGAGAAAGACAACACAAGCATGTATTTAGCCAAAACAATATGGACAAAGACAACTTGGCCATGCAGTAAACAGCAGTAACATGACACGAGGCTGAGGCAATAACAGATGGTATCCATAGTAACACAGTATGGAAACACTCATCTACCATCCCCTGGTGTTGTCCAGCAGTAGATGGATGTGTAAATATTAATGGAGACAGCATTACACATGTAGGTTATACTGTTCTGTCTGTACTGTAGTTGTACGAGTACATGTCATTAAACCTATGTTCATCATCTTCACCTGTGTGGATCTGTGTGCACAGCTCAAATCTGCTGAAAATCTAAAATAACAATACAACTCATCCCTCATCAGGCCCATAATTGAGTACAATGCCTTTTTGGGATACCCTTACCAGACACTGCAGCAACTGGAAAGACCCTAGCAAAATTTTTTAAAAAATGGTGACTTAAAACCAAACACTGGTTGGTTAGGCTTATAAATGCCCTATGGCAGATAGCCTAGTATGAACCTATGAACCTATGAACCTATGAATATACATTTAATGGCAATATGCAGTGGTTTTTTCTCTATACTCAGTCATGTCATGGAAAAAAGTCATACGTGTTTGGTCTGGAACTCCAGCTTCTTTCCCAACCCAGGTATCTGTATCTGTTGTTCCCCACTTGCTGTATGCAGGAAGACTAGAAATATTGTGATGTCACTGGGGGGGGGTCAATGGTGGTCTACCACTGGTGGCATCCCTAGATCTCTTCTATCATCTTTACCTGTTGGCTGCATGGAGGACCATGTCTGAACACTGTAACTGACAGGCCTCACAGGACTGATTGTGACCTCTACACTTTAATCATGTTGGTGAGGTCAGTCCACACTTCATTTCTCCAGACTGCATTTCCTGTATGGCCAAGTTGTCTCTGTCCATGCTGTTAGAGAGCATCTAATATAGTGTCATTTTTCTGTAGGGGGAAATTTTCACCCCAAGGATGGCTGGCCATCTGAAAGACAGTGATATGCATATGATCATATTTCGGGTCAGTATTAGATAAATGAAAGTTTATCTTACCGAACGCTAACATGAGCGAAAATCCCGGAACCCGAAACCGAAATTGTGAGATTGCAGTACAGTGAAGATGGGAATATTTGCCTTTCCTCACTGTAGTGCGATCTCGGAGTTGGGATATATATTTAGCGGGGGTGCAGTCCCCCACAATTGTAGTTTCGAGTTCCGGGATTTTGATAATGTTAGCATTCGGTAAGATAAACTTTTGTTTATCTAATATAGACTCCATATTTCTGTGGTAGCCCAGTTATGCAGATGATTAGGTGGACATCTTATGTTACCATAAACAGTATGCATTTCTGCTCAATGAAAAATCTATAAAACACTGTCTGTGACAAATACTAATGTGATATATAAAAATAACAGCAATGCCTGCATAGATAAAACTGTAAAATCAATGCAGCTTATAGCATCTTTAGAAGCTGTGTGTTGGATTAGAAACCCTTACACTACACATCTATTTAATAAGGGGCAAAGACATCAGCATTATGCCACATGCATCTGCATGCAGCAACTTACAGAACGCATCAGAAAACCTCAAGATCTGTAGGCAGGCCACAGACAGTATGGATTCTTTATATATTGAGCCAGTAGTTATATGACTTTTGTTAAGAACCATCAATGAAGAAATATCTGTAACAGCAAAACAACATTGTACATATAGACAGTGTTGGAATCCATGGGTTTCCATACTTATGTCACAGAGTGTATGGAATTGCCAATAAGAAATATGGATGATCAATAAATCAGTCTTTATGTATTGCTCACATCTGCATTGTAAATCTGTCTATACAACTGCATATGGGAATGAAATTGATTAATGAAAATGGCAACACTTGTATGTATAAAAGTCAATCAAACATCAGTCTGGTAACTTGCAACAATTTCTGTTAAAGAGCACATTTTTAATAAAAATAAATTTAAACCGGTACCTTTGAGAGTGAGTAACTTTAACAGATGTAATATTCCCCAAAATAGAAATGCTAGCAGGTGCTAGTTTACCTCTGACTCAGAATCACTGAAAGTAAGAGCACCTAATATACATATATATTTAAGTATCATTTGTGCCATACATAATTAATGAGGTTCATTAAAATTTTAGGTTTTGGAATCCCATTTGCACAGTCTGTGTAAAATGGTTACATGCAGCTTAACACCCAGGTGCATTGTGAAAGTAACCGGTAGGTACTGATAAATGGTACCATGTGTGGCACATGCCTGTTATCTTCCAATGATCTGATAACATGACATAAATGCCACTTTTAAATACTGATTTTGATACATTTACAGATCAGACCATTGCTACCTGTGAACTGAGTGAACCTTCAGTAAGCATTTTTCAAATTTTGAATTTATCAAACATTCTCCATTAGAGGATCAAGATGGCTACTTCCAGGAGACTGAGACATGTTTGTGCACCCAACTGGGTTGAGTAGAAGACGATCCAGACTGTGACAGTCTATGCTGGAGTGGAGCATCGGATGAGAGCTAGGCCAAGGAACTTCACAATGATTGACATCTGGAACCGATAGCACTGATGATATACAGGGATCTACCAGACTGGAGTTCAGGTTTGCCACTGCTATAATGACCTGCATCAGAGTGATGTGTAGGAGCTTTGTCAGAGGGTCGCTGAGGTGCGGAGACACCCCAAGGATCCGTACAGTAAGTATGACTATACTACATATATCTGAGCATTCTTATGGAAGTTAGAAATATATAACTCTGTCCCATATATATGAGATAGTTGTTTTTTCTAACCATCAAGTAGCTGTTGTGACAATTAGCTTATTGGAATCATTAAGTAGAGATGGTAACTGATCTCCATATGAGCTTGATTTCCATGCTATTAATCTATTTAATGATGTTTATAATATACATAGTTATGAACGTTTATATGTACATCTGTTTTTCCAACATATAATGACATAATTTCACACATCCACTGTCCTAGTGCATCACTGATGTCTAGAACGCCTAGGGCAGCTGTTGACAACGCATTTCATAGTTATCTGTTATAGTATGACAGTATTGCTTAGTGTAGCAGTATAGGTCTGAATAAAACCTCATGCATAACTTCTTTAATTCATTCCTCCTAATAACGTGAACATTCTTACTACAGACTTATTTTTATAAAGCAAAAGGAATGCCTGTCTGACTGCTTACACATGTTTTTAGTTATGTGTTGAAAGCTGTTATTTCTTTAGAGTATAATGGCCAATAAGTGCATGAAGTTTCTGTATTCTACTAAACTACTACCATTAGTACTACTATTCTATTAAACACAAGCAGTACTTGTTTGTTAGCAATGAACATAAGTTGCTTGTAAGCTCGGCCTGTAAGAAAATCAGACAGCATGCCTACATTTTGGTGTGCTGTGAGTTCCAAACAACATAGGGGAAACATATTAATAAATTGTTTTCTTGGTTTAGAACACCCATAGCAGTTATGTAGCAAAGCATATTGCACTTATTGATATTAATATTTATTTTGTACATGGTTTCAAATAAGTTTATTATTCATCAAATTCCTATGAATATGCCCATAATCCATAACAAACAGTTTTTTAACTGAAGGGTTATTAATGCAGATTCTTTTAAAAATATATATACATATATTTGCAGCCTGTTTGCTCAGCCTGTAAGGAAACCAGACAGCATATTTACATTTTGGTGTGCTGTGTGTTCCAAGACACATAGGAGAAGCATATCAATAAATTGTTCTCTTGGTTTATTTCACCCAAAACAGTTATGTAGAGAAGCAGAATGCACTTTTGACATTTATTTATTTTTTTTTATGGTTACAAATAATTTGGTTATTCATTAAATTTCTATGAATATGTCCACATTCTGCAATGTGCAGCTCTTTAACTGCTGGGTTATTAAAGCGGTACCTGTTTATTAAGATGAAAGGTTTGCTGCCTGTTAGCTTTCCTTTTAAGGAGACTGGTCAGCATACTTACATTTTGGTGTGCTGTGGGTTCCAATCCAAACTGGGAAAAAATATCAGTAACTTGTTCTCTTGGTTTATTTCACCCACAGCAATTATATAGAGAAGAATATTGTACTTATTGATATTAAAGTTTATTTTGTGTATGTTTATGAATAACTTGGTTATTTTTTGCATTTCTGTGAATATGCCCATAATACATAATACATAATGCTCGCTTAAAAGCAGCTCTTAAACTGCAGGGTTAGTAAAGCTTGTTAGAAACTGTTATATGTCTGACAAAGTTTTTCTGCAATATGGTATTATTTTTAAAAGGGCTATAAAGTTCTGTTTTACCATTAATCAATACAGTCAATTCAAGATCAACATCATCCTTACCTTTTGATGGAGTTAGATGGGCAGACTTAGAGCTGAAATGCAGAACAGGGAAGATGCATGTACTTGCTTTGTGATGCATACTTTGCCAAGGAATATCTTAGTCCTCACACGTGCCTTACTATTATTATTATAAACATATTAATTATCTGTGATGATCAACTTTTCAAAGGGAATAATTAAGCAATTCTTACAATTGATTTTAAGAGTATGGCTTTGCCAGCATTTATTAGTCATAGTAGGCCTTCCGAAGAATGCTTGTGTTTGCATGGGAGTCAATGATAATCTCCAGCTTGCAATCATCTACAAAGTTATTCAGGAATAAACCTTCACTGCCTGCTTCCACTTCAGAGTAATAGATGCCAAAATGCAGTGGCCCCAGTAGTGAGCTATAGGGGATACTCCTAGTGGCTGAACTCTTGGTGGAGGTGGCCTCGCATATTTTGACCTTCTGGGTCCTATCAGGGAGCCAGTTTACTGAGCTTATCTGTAACGCCTGAGTTGTGAATTGTATCAAAATGCTTGGCCAGGTTGAGGTAAGTTATGTGCATAGTCTTGGCCACATCCATTGCTTTGCTGATGCTCTCAATGAACTCCACCACATTTAATAGGCATGACTGTCCTTTAACAAAGTTGAACTGTGATAGGGCCAGTGTTTGCATGTTATCTATGTCCTCATTTATCATGTCCATGATGAATCTTTACATGGGGTTACATATGAGGCTGGTCAGACTTACGGGCCTGTATTTACCTTGATCAGTGCTTTGAAATCTTTTGCACAGGACAATGAATATAGGCACCTAACATTATATGGGCATGAAACATGACTGTAGGCTGCAGTTGAAAAGTGATTCAAGTGGACCAGAGAGATCAAGTTTCATTCCATGTAGTAAGCATTGTGGGATTTTATTGGAGCCCATCAATACAGTGTATTTCGCCTTGGAAATTGCATTGAAGAGCTGTTCCCTTGCGGTGGTGGTTGTGTGGAATGTGATATACAGTATTTCTTTTGGACTATTAGGTGATAAGTTGGGGGAGAAATTTTAGCAGAACTTCACATTTGCATTCACACACAGACATAACTTCAGGGAACACATGCAAGAGAAAAAGAAAAGGAATGATGACCTACTTCCTTAGACTCAGAAGTGATTCCATGTCAGATGAACAGTTTACTGTGGCAGACTGCATTATTAAAACGTGCAGGTCACCATAATACAGTTATGTTGACATTTGCAAGCTTTTCTCCTCAAAGTTCAATTTTGTTTTTGTGGCATGAGGCAGTGTCAGGCATGTTTATATTCACATGGCAGGATATGTTGCATGTGCTTGATTTGCATATGCTTGCCATGCTTCATGCTGGAAAGTATTCAGATGTTCAGGTGATGTCCTGATTCCCACAGGTAAGCTGTGTTATGCATGCTATTGCATGATCTTGTTGTAATGCTCACACTGGTGATGGATACATTCTCCCTGACATGTCCTGTTATTGGTCATGTCCATAAATATAGATAAAGTGTCACAGGGAATGTGTTATGTGCATTATGAACCATTCACTAGCAACAGTCATGCTGTTTATAATTCTGCTGCATGCTAATGTTTGCAACATTTAAAAATGACCTTTGTTTTAAATAATTTTGATGCATGCCGCTACGCCTTCAGCCTCATATTAGTATTTGCAGAACTCACCAATGGATGGTATGCTTATTAAATATGTTGTATTGCAGATATGCACATCGACTTTATATTAAGGCTAAGATCAGCTATCATCTTCATAGGAATGTTTGCTTGATAGGCATTTGTTTTTCATTTCTGTCAGGTTTTCTAATTCATCTTGACAGAGCATGGGACACATGGACATTTGCCTATAAGACACAGATGAGAAACACATGTCAGGCCACTGCCAGAGTCCTTAGATGATGACATTGATGGTGATGATAATGATGAAGAGGAAGCTTGACCTGCACCTGCCCAAGCTGCACCCCAGAGGATATCATGCCATGACTGGAACAGAGGTGATTATTTGGAGGAGATCTGGGTGGTTGTGACCGATGTGCTCTGAACACAGTCAAGGGACATGATGGGGAGCTTCTTCCAGGATATGGCATGGACTATATGTGACTCATTTAGATAGATAGTTCAGGAGATCATTTGTGAGGCTCATCCCCTTCATCCCCATGAGTCTGGTCCCTCAGGTCAGTTAGTATTGTCTGTGTGCTCCAACTGTGTTATGATGCCAGCACGCTGACTGGCATATAATTGACTGAATTGTTTATGTACTCATGTGCATGCATACCATATAGTTGATATGTTTATGTGCTATCTCCATGTGATATCTAATTATGTTTCAATGTGTGCAAGACACATTTTAACACATTATACTTTCCACCTTTCAGATGCCCATATATTTGAGGCAGTTAACCTGCAGCTAGTGTTTAATCAGTTAGCCTGTAAACATTTATTTTACTGAGGGCAAATGCCAGAAAACAGATGTTTCCCATGGTCCAGCACTACCAGTGTGGTATGGTTTGGATTTGTGTTTTGCCATATCATGTATGTGCAGCAGAAGGATATGTCATTTCTTATGTGTTTTAGATGACAGTTGTCATGATATTCCACTGGCATGATGTAGTGTTGTATGCAATGTGTTGGCAATGCTGATGTCATGAGGGATCATATACAGGTATATCATAGCTATGTGCAGTCCTCCTTTTCTGACTGCATCAAACACCAATGTAGCATTAATCTATGCACAGTAGTAGAGATAATTTATTTTGTAGTAGTACATTATTGCATGTTTGCTGCATCTTAAAATTTTGCATTCATTACTTATTCACACAAGTTCACACCTTTCACAAATAGTTGTTCACATTATCTGATTGTACACGTGTCTGCACATAATCGGATTGGTAGGGGCACACAGTTGTACCATTTACATGTGAGTATTTACTGACTTACCATTGATGTACTGTAACAATGCTCACAGGAGTGTCCTCTGCTCAGTAATTAGCAGTGTGTGACATACACCTGAGTTTGTTTATTCAACATTTGAATGAAAGCATATGTGTATGTGCTTGAAATGCTTAGCTTGCTTACTTAAGTGGGCTGATGCTACATGATTGCACATTACTGTGTATGTCTGTTTTATACATGGCCATTTCTGCGGACATCAGAAATCATTTTGCCGAAGTGACATACATTTTCCATTTTCTTAAATGTATTTTGGTTTGACTTCTACATGCTGTACATATACATTTGCAGTGTGTCGACTTACCTTGTCCTGTTTTTCCCTGCTGAGAGCCAAGACTCTCCATCTCCCTTCCACCTCCATATTTCTGTATTATATATTGCATATACAGTATGTTTGCCTTTGTTGCAGTTATTGACCATTGACATGTATTATGCTGTTGACATGGTGAGCATGTTCCAAATGTATGGCCATTTTATGATGCAGGACATCTGCACACAAGTTGCTGGCTACTGCTGGCAACACATCCTTATTCTCATTATCCTTGTGTGATTAACCACTGTACATTATGGACATCCATATGCACAACCTGATATATTTGTTAAGCTGTAATGTTATATATTAGAACATATTCTTACATGTCATTGTTATGTGAATGTATATTGACCTTGATTTAATCTATGTTCCTTTTTAGGCCACTGACAGTCATACATATACATCTACACCTCCATGTTGCCTTTGACATGGCACATGTGTGTAACATATATGCATTCCATGACACATTTGCTTGAGTTGTGTACACCTACTAGTGTATGTAGCAGACATTTTGTTAGTTTTCTGCACTACTTCTGTTTGGCACTGTGCTTGGTTGTTTGCTTTTCATATGCATGGTCACAAGTTTGGTTCTGTCCTCTGATGCAGTTATCTAGCATTGATTGACTTGCATTTGCTCATCTGTGATGTTGCTTGACTTACTTTTGCATTACTGACAGACTACTTGGATATGTGTTTATTTATCCAATGTGTACTGTGATCCTTATTTATTACCCTCCAACACACATGTACTATTGGTCATACACATCCAGGTATGACTGCAACACAGTTTTCAACATGTTGTAATGCGATAATGCACAGGTAGATATGTTTTTCTGTATTTTACCATGGTTGGTATGCATTCCCACCCTGTTTGTCAACTTTCCATTGGAGTTAAATAAACGAGAGTTAAATAAGTCACTGAAGTTGGCTCAGCCATCCCAGAAGAAGGGTATTGACAACATTCTGTTACACACATGCTCTTTGGGAAAAGTGTGGAAAGTAAACAGCATCTGCACAGGTACTTGGAAATGGCAGCCTGTCCATAGAGCTTGTATGACCTCCTGCTGAACATTGTGGATCTGCAAAAGCAAGCATCTGCTTAGTGGTTAGCAACCAGCCAAGCATTACCTGGCCTTTTCCAAAAGCAGGAAGAGATCTCTAGGGGCATTACAAATTTGTGTGTTCTTTGCATGGTAAGGGGTAAACTGCCTGGATCTCTGCTTTCCTTATCATAGTGTTAGGAGAAAGAGGCAAATAGTCCTACTGGAAGAAACAAGACTTGCCACAGATTTAATAAAATCTGTGTAGGCATAGTGTAATGCCTACACGGAAGGTACCATGGCTGTGTACATGGTACTCCCTCGGTAGCACACCATGCATATTAATGAAGGAACCTTACTGAGGGAGAACCATGTAACACAGTTATTGAATCAGTGCAGGGAGTGTGTTACTGTGTCTGGAGATTAGTAGATGAGTAACACACCTCCTGCACTGTCAAACTGCCAGATATCCATGCATGCATCTGTATTAAATATTGTTTTTGTCATGTTTGTATGGAATGTGCGCAGCAATTGACATATGCCTGACATCTAAAAATTGAAACAGGATACATTTAATTATAAAATGCAAAGGTCAAGTTTAAGCATGGCTGAGTGTGTTTGTACTGCATGCTGCAGTGCTCAGTGGTGCTTAAATGTAGTTGAGAGATATATGTAAAAGTATAGCACCACTCTACATGTTCACATAGCCAAATGGTTAGAGTAATAGCCTTAGGTGTACTAGGTGCAGGGTGTGAATACAGAGAGAGGTTATTAAGCATTTACTTTGCAAATACAAATTATGAGAAGTATTTTTAAATCCTGCTTTACTGCACACAGCTAAGCTCTACTAAGCACAGCTAAGCCCTGCCAAGCACTGCTTAAACAAGGAACATTTTAGCACTGCTTGACTGGTTTGTGCATTGCTAAATGGTGCAAAGCAGTGATAAGCATTTGCCAGTTTAAGCATTGTTCAGCTCAGCTAAGCTGGTTTGCACACTGCTAAGCATTGCTGAGCATTAGCAGTTTAAGCACTGCTCAGCTCAGCTAAGCTGGTTTGTGTAGTACCAAGCAGTGTGCTGCATTTTTAAAAATGGCCCAATTGTGTGTAAGGGTGGGAAAACAGGCTTATTTAAGTGCAACGAGTGGAAATATAACATAACCTGTTGGAGTTTGAACCATGCAGGAACTATGGCATAGTTGCAGAATGTGTGCATTTCCGGATGCAGTGGTGGGCCATTCTGGAGTCCAGGGTCATGGTTCGACTCCTAGTGAAATACCATGATGTCTGGCTGCTGCAGGACCAGTACCAGGAATCGGAGTACAAGTTAGAGGCCTGGGACTGGATGGCATGTGATCTCACCAGTGCAACAGGTATCCCCTGCACAGGCAAGCAGGCCCGTCACCAATATGATAACATGAAGTGGAAGGGGGGATATCTGGCCACCTAGGTCCAGGATGCTCGGGATGGGAATGCCCCACAAGTTTGTAATTACTGATAGCATTGTATTCCCAATGCCTAATCTGAATGTGTGATAGACAGTTATGCATAATGGAGTGCTTCTCTCCCTGCAACTACAGAGGAGAGAGCCACAACCTAGCCAGGTTGCACTGTGAGTGTGATGAGTACAGATTAGTTTGCAATGTATAGCCAAATACACAAGATAGAGTAATTCAGTCACTGCCAGTAGGTACATATTGTACATATTTGTGTAATGTAATGAATGTGGACGTAGGGCTGTACTGCAATAACCGTCTACTGCCAAGTATAGTGCAATAAAGATTAAAGCATTAAACCTGATAATGTTAATGAAATAAAGTTTCTACTACACTAAGTGTGGACTTACAGCTCTAGTGCAGCACCTGCATTATCCCAACTGTTGTTTAATAAAGACTCTATATAACAATAACTGCATGACGGTACCCCAATAAAGCTGTGTTGTGCAATATGTCTGTAAGTAGGGCTGTTGTTCATAAAAGAGTATGACATCTGCTCTGAAATAAAAGCACAAAGAATACCACTACTTACTCAAGGTTAGCTAAGAAGGAGTGTTATGCTAAACTGTAGATTTAGAGCTGAACTATAAGATATATGTATTATGCCATTTGTTCTGCACTAACATCACAAGCAATACCAGGAACAACATCAGGATTGTCTTGTGTTAACCATTGCATTTCACCTATATGCATTCCTGCTCCAAGGTACAGTGCTGCAGGCAAGTATGAAACTGTAATAGCTGTAGATTGCAAATATACTATCTGCAAGTATATATGAGTCACCCAATGCAATACTCTGATATGGTTTGTACACGTCACAGATATTTCCACGCACTAAGAGTTTATTGTGTACAACTACATTATATGTATTACTGTACAGTTTACCTAGTATCTCTGTCATGCATGAATCTCATGCATGTGTGTTCAACTGTCACTGCAGTTTTGTATAAAACTGTAGTACTATTATCTGGTCATATTTTGTTTCCAGCTGAGCTCTATGCAAATATCAGGCAGTCAGTTGTCAGCATTTGCTCAGTAGCTCAGTTTGTTAATTGCTGTGTCAAATGTACATTTTGTCACACAAAGACCAGGGTTCGAATCCAGTGACAAGTACTAATAAATATTACTGAGTCAGTTATGTATTGTTAACAGATGTTCTCCCCACAGGAATTACAGGTAAATGTGTGCAGTAGCCCTTATTATGGGTTAATAATTTGTGTGTTCAGAAGTAACAAACTGTTAACAGCACTGATTAGGAATGTGATAAGACATCAGAAAATAAAGGCAACAAGTACAATACCAATAAAAGGTAATACAATAAATAAAATGTGTAATCTTGGTATGGCTATATGCCTGGTGTGTCTGTGAATGTTTGCTGATGGTCTAACCCCATGCCTGCCAAGGACAGCATGATAGTTGTTTACTCTCTGTACTGTACATGATACATGTCTCTCAAGTGCATGCTGTCATGGACTGTAATCATTGTCGCCTAATCCCTCTGTCACAGATCTATTATCAAAATGACTATGTCAATTACATAGTCACACTACATCAGTCCACAGAACACCTCGGTAGTCATATAGGTCCACCTGACATGCAATAGTCCTGTGCAATTGTGTACCTGTAGGTGCTACAGCTTGGCCCATACTGTCCCATGCAGATAGCTTGAGAGGTATGCATGTGCTACAGCAACTATAGGTGAGTATTATACATAAAGGAAGGGCAGACTTGTATAGTATTTAACAGTACTGCTGCAAACTATATAGCCTGTACTGGACTGTATTTTCTTGCTTCCCCACCCCTTATCTTTATTATTATTTATTATTGTTATACATCAGTTATGGTTTACTATTAATAAATGTTATTCTTTAAATGTTATGTTGGGCATTGTGTTTTATTATTATTATGTAATACATTGGTTGCATACTAACATATCTTGTTGAATTACCTATGTTGTTGGCCTTATGCTGTAACTGTTACTCACATGCTGTTACTATACTGACTGTTACCTCACTTATTGTTGTGTTCCATATACTATGCAATGTTATGTTACTGGGTTATTTGCAATGTTATTGCATGCTATTATAACTAAGTAAATGTTATGTTCATTACTAACCTATACACATTGAAATACCTCAACACCTCAGCTAGACTGGGTATACCAGGTCCTGGCAATCTGCCTACCCTACCTCAGCTGGCCGTGACACCAGATCCCAGCACATCTGGGACCCAAGCCGTTGGTGCCCTCTCTGCTTGCCCTGCAACACCTACAGGTAGAAACACCTCAGGGGATGGGGCCAGACCCCCTGCCTGGAGCAAGGGCGGAAGGGGTGTTTGTCACTCAGCTACTGGTGATGGTGCACAGAATAGTGCATTTTGGTTATGAGAATCACCTGCACCGCATTGAGGGCAGACTGGCCAACTTGGAGGGACAAGGTGGTCCCGTCACCCAGCCTCTGGCTCAGTCACCTTTGGGGCAGTGAAGGAGCAGTATCTACTGCCCATGGGTGGGGAGCTCAGTCACTGTACTGCCATCTGGGGGCTCATTGATCTCTGATTCCACAACACCCTCCCCATCCAAGGTGTTTACCCCATCACATGTCACACACCATCCCTGTATGCTGTCTTGTCTGTCCACAAATGTAACCTCTCCTACCCAACTTACCACTCCACATGTACCTATATCCCTTCCCCAACATTCCACTCTCTCCTTTAAAAAAAGGGCAACTAGTTCAAAAAGAAATATCATCCCATACATAGCTCTTAATTTTGTACCCGTATCCACTAGGGACAATTAATTATTACATTAATTAATGAACACAGTTATGTTGCCCTCACCCCTCTCTCTAGGGTGTGAGGCTCCAAACTCCAAATGCTGTACAACTTGCACAGCTGTTGCTCTACAAGAAATGGAGAGCTATGATCCTTTCCTACATCTGTCCTGCATATCCTTACTTGCCTTTCAGTATGCTTTTCCCCCTGCCTGCCCCCATTTCACCAATTTCCTATCACCATCTTTTCTTTTCTTATTTTATTTTTAGCACAGGTTTAAGCAGAGCTAAGTGGTGCAGTGAGATGTGCAAACCCACTTAAAACTGCCTTAATCATCTTATATGTTTCTGATAGTGCTAGGCACATCTGCAAAAATAATCACCCTTGCTACATTTCAAACCCAGGCCCCTGTCAACTGCAACATAATGCATTAGCCCACTAGGCCACTCAGCTCTAATTTAAAGTGGGTGTTTCTACCAACATATCCTGGTTGCCACTGACACACTGCAAGCACATAGAATGGGGAGATTGGCAGTGTACGTGTGACTGTGATGCAGACACTGCACCAGTACACAGCCAAATAAATAATAATGGATGTACATGAAGCCTGGGATAGCAGGTATAGCTATCAACTGTACAAACTGTTGCAGAATGTTCACAGCTGTGCTCACTAGTCTTGGCATGGTTTTCACAAAAACATATGTGTCTGCTAAACTACTGGCAAGTCATTAAAGATTGAGGTTAGAAGATCATGACATACATTTCTATGTCACACCTCATACCCATCAGAAAACACATGCTAATGCAATTCTGGTGTCACAGACTGTATGCATGCCCATATATCTCACAAATACACCAGCTGCAACAGTGAGTCAGTAGCTCAGTCTGTTAAGTTCCTTGCATGCAGTACATTTTGCCACCCACAATCCTGGGTTCAAATCCATTGTGTTGCACTTCGGTTACATTCTTGTGAATACAGCAAATAATGACTGAGTCATGCAATTTCCACCAAAACAGGTTGCTGCTACTGAATTAACTGCTACCCATGATAGCAAGTCAAAGGCCTGTAGGCAGAGACACACTGTACATATTCATATAGCCTACTTATATCTCCTCTACTACTCTCTGACTACTACTGTTAGATAATAGATGTACCTTTAAGAACATGCCTCAACAAGGACTGTTATAGCTACCCTGGCCCTGCTGTAAAGACAGAGCTGATGCTGCTCACTCAGTGACACATACAGTGTGCTGTCCTCCAAAGTGCTCACACTCCCCACTATGAGTCCTGGGCAAAAAGCAGCAGCTGCAGCCTGCAACATATGCAGGTGTATGTTAAGCTACCTGCTAAAGACCGACCATATCTCACAACCCCCTAGAACAAGGGATCCACACAACACCCATACATAAAAGGGTGGGGACAAAGGTCAAGTGATAGGGATATGTGTCACAGTCTGCCCCTACAAACATAATGAACTGATATACCAGCAGCTACTGTAGCAGCATGCATATTCTGATGGGTATGACATCTAACACTCAAATGTCTTTTTCCCCTTAATGACCTCAACCCACAATGTTTAACACTGAACTGCCACATAATCAAACAGTCATTCGACAATGGCCAAACATAGCATGCAAAACTGTGGACATACCTCGTAAATCTCAACAGTGGACAGTATTTGTACCTACCCTTTGCGATGCTGTAGTCTCCACACCTCACTAATGTCCATCTCACAGACTAAGAAAGTGGCCAAGACCTACATGAAGGCTTTAAATACTGCATAGTTGTACCATGTCATTAGCTCTTCTGGATGCAATTAGCAAGTCTGAGCCAGGAATTTATGCACAGGCAATCATCTGTTATTGAGCATTGCCTACAAAAGGCAAGCAGCTGCCTATGGACAGCAGGTATGTAACTTGCTTTACCAAGACAGGCTGTGATTTCTGAAGCATTTTATTTGAGGATTTGTGCACAAAAGGATTACATCACTCTACTAGGTATGTATTACAAGTCCCCATATAATGGGACTCAGATGGGAGAATGCAGTTATGAGGAATAGGGATTACAACAGTAGGCCAGTAGTACATCTCTGGGAATGACATGTTGGTGATAGTCTGCTGTCCAACACTTACAGGCATTCCTCTCAAGTGTGCCTTCTGTGACTTAAATCACAGCTCTGGCCTTCTCCCTCCTACAATGGTCGGCTCCTGTACGAATGCTACTGGATTATGTGTTAGACATAGTGACAGTAAGTAAGGGTGGACACAGCTGTCATATCACATGATGTAGTGTAATTTAGCTCCTCTCAGTCTGTGAATGTCATATAGGAATAGTTCACACATTGTAAAGGTGTCCCTGACTGTCCCTGATGTACTCCAGCAAAGTCATTGTTTTGTCAACATTCATATCTCATCACTTGACAGCTATGGTTAGCACACCTGGCAACCCCTACAGCAGGAATTCAGATCATATCCTTTATTAGTGGGGGAACACAGGCCCAACCTCAGCAACAGATTGTACATAATGCTCATACAAAGTAAGGTTATGAATACAGTAACATATATTACTGTAGCATAACTGTTTTCTGAGGGTTCTGGCGTGTGACAGCCAGATTCTCTATATTCTGAGAACAACCATAAATTATTGTCCAACCATTTGACAGACATCCATAT
>NC_056750.1:178790232-178840719 GCF_019279795.1 Protopterus annectens | reverse complement strand
GTTTTTTCCTTTTTGCACTTGAACAGTTTAAAAAAGAGGGGTCAAAAAAAAAAAAATTTTAAATTTTGTTAAATTTTGAGTTTAAAAATTTTCACTTACATTTTCATTTCCGTGACCATTGGGAGTGTGAACTTCAGCCACTTCGTCCCTGAAAAAATCCGTATGGCTAAGGAATTTGTTAATAGATGGACTTACTGCATCCCTAATTACAGGGCAAGTGTTCCTATCGTGTTCACTGGACCTCGTCAAACTTCTATTAATTTGCCCCGGTGGAATGTCCATGCTCTCAGAACTCCGTGAACTGGCAGGCAAAGAAGCCGGCACCATGCCGGGAACATTGGAGCCGTTAGAAAGTAATGTCACTGAGTGATTAACATGGACCGGAGCTGAAGAATCAGGTAACATCCCTGACGCTGAATGCGTTACTGCGTCAGTATTGTGAGTCCTGTTACCAGTATTGGCTTGCAATGCATCTACTTTTTGAGTCAACTTGTCGACCCTGTCCATGACAAGTTGAAGTAAGAGGGTCAAGTTACCTTCGGCATTCCCTTCGGCATTCGCCTCAGTCGGTAGACCCTCACCAGTTCCAGAATTGAAAACTCCTTCTTCGTTTTGCGAAAACAGAGATCCTTGGGTAGCCATGTTCACGCTGCTCGGGGCAAACACTCCAACAAACCGTTCAACACGTGCCTTAAGTCCACAAACTCAGAAAAAGGAACAAAAAACGAGTAGCTGAACACTCCCAAGGTCAATTTATTTAACAAATAAACGTAAGCCAAGTACAGAACCAAGCTTTCGGTGAGCTCAATGTCCCACCTTCATCAGACAACATACACAAGCCAGCAGTCATAGTTTAAATACTACATTGTTAATTGATTAATTAATCTATTAGTTTAATAGAAGTCAATAATGCAAGCCTCATTCAAATTAACAAGTTTTCCTTTTGTATAAGGCTATGCAATATTATAAATGCTAAATAAACTTCCTGTATAACTAATCACAACACTCCATCTATTATACAACAATTTAACATTTAAAATTTGAACAATAAAGCAGTACCTGTTATTATATTATGCATATGTATACACATTGTTTATACATATGTATATATATATATTATATATATTTACTTACAAAAAATTTTTTTATATATATATATTTTTTATACAATTGCACACATTTTTACGTCTAATTAACATAAAGGGTTGTTTAATAAAATACACCCACCCAAATAAATAAAATGGATTTGTGCATTTTTTACACATTTTAAATTTTAAATTTTAAATGTTAAATTGTTGTATAATAGATGGAGTGTTGTGATTAGTTATACAGGAAGTTTATTTAGCATTTATAATATTGCATAGCCTTATACAAAAGGAAAACTTGTTAATTTGAATGAGGCTTGCATTATTGACTTCTATTAAACTAATAGATTAATTAATCAATTAACAATGTAGTATTTAAACTATGACTGCTGGCTTGTGTATGTTGTCTGATGAAGGTGGGACATTGAGCTCACCGAAAGCTTGGTTCTGTACTTGGCTTACGTTTATTTGTTAAATAAATTGACCTTGGGAGTGTTCAGCTACTCGTTTTTTGTTCCTTTTTCTTTATTTGTTAAGGAGTAATACATAAGCAGTGATTATGTGGTATTAGTTAAGGAGTGATACATAAGCAGTGATCATGTTATTAGTTAAGGAGTAATACATAGGCAGTGATTATCTTATTAATTAAGGAGTGATACATGGTCAGTAATCGTGCTATTAGTTAAGGAGTGATACCTGAGCAGTTTTTGTTTTCTTAGTTATGGAGTGATACATAAACTGTGATCATGTTATTAGTTGAAGAGAGGTACATGGGCAGTGAGAATGTTATTAGTTAAGGACTGGTACATGGGTAGTGATCATGTTATTAGTTAAGGAGTGGTTCATGGGCAGTGATAATGTTATTAGTTAAGGAATGGTACATGGTCAGTGATCATAATATTAGCTAAGGAGTTGCACAGTGTCAGTGATCATGGTTTAATTTAAGGACTGATACATGGTCAGTGATCATGTTATTAGTTGTGGTACATGGTCAGTGATCATGTTAATAATTATGGAGTTGTACATGGTCAGGTATCATGTTATTAGTTAAGCAGTGATACATAAGCAGTAATCATATTATTAGTTACGGAGTGGTACATGGGTAGTGATCGTGTCATTAGTTAAGGAGTGGTACATGGGCAGTGATAATGTTATTTGTTAAGGAGTGTTACATGGTCAGTGATCATGTTGTTACTTAAGTAGTGATGCATAAGCACTGATTATGTTATTAGTTTAGGAGTGATACACAAGCAGTGATCATGGTATTTGTTACAGAGTATATATAAGCAGTGATTATATTAGTTAAGGAGTAATACATAAGCAGTGATAATGTTATTAGTTAAGGAGTGATACATAAGCAGTGATCATGTTATTAGTTAAGGAGTGATACATAAGCAGTGATCATATTACTATTTAAGGAGTGGTTCATGGTCAGTGATCATGTTATTAATTAAGGAGTGATAGATAAGCTGTGATTATTTTATTAGTTAAGCTGTGATACATACGCAGTGATCATGTTATTAGTTAAGGAGTGATATGTAAGCAGAGATTATGTTATTAGTTAAGGAGTAATACATAAGCAGTGATCATGTTATTAGTTAAGGAGTGATACATAAGCAGTGATCATGTTATTAGTAAAGGAGTGATACATGGTCAGTGATCATGCTATTAGTTAATGAGTGATACATGAACAGTTATCGTGTTCTTATTTAAGGAGTGATACATGAGCAGTGATCATGTTATTAGTTAAGGAGTGGTACATGGGCAGTGATGATGTTATTAGTTAAGAAGTGGTACATTGTCAGTGATCATGTTTATAGTTAAGGAGTGGTACATGGATAGTTATATTGTTATTAGTTAAAGAGTGGTACATGGGCAGTGGTAATGTTATTCGTTAAGGAGTGGTACATGGTCAGTGACCATGTTATGAGTTAAGGAGTGGTACATGGCCAGTGATCATGTTGTAAGTTAAGGAGTGATACATGGTCAGTGATCATTTTATTAGTTGTGGCACATAGTCAGTGATCATGTTATTAGTTAAGGAGTGATACATAAGTAGTGATCACGTTATTAGTTAAGGAGTGATACATAAGCAGTGATTATGTTATTAGTTAAAGAGGGGTGCATGGTCAGTGATCAGATTATTAGTTAAGGAGTTATACATGAGGAGTAATAATGTTATTAGTTAAAGGGTGATGAATTGTCAGTGATCATATTAATAGTTAAGTAGTGATACATGATCAGTGGTCATGTTATTAGTTAAGAACAGGTACATGAGCACTGAGCATGTTATTAGTTAACTAGTGATACATGAGCACTGATCATATTATTAGTTAAGAAGAGGTACATGGTCAGTGATCATGTTATTAGTTAAGGAGTGATACATGAGCAGTACTCATGTTATTAGTTAAGGAGTGATACATGAGCAGTGAACATGTTATTAGTTAAGGACTGGTACATGCTCAGTGATCATGTTATAATTTAAGGAGACATATATAACCAGTCATCATGCTATTAGTTAAGGAGTGATACATAAGCAGTGAGCATGTTATTAGTTAAGGAGGGGTACATGGTCAGTGATCATGCTATTAGTTAAGGAGTGATACATGAGTAGTAATAATGTTATTAATTTAAGAGGGGTACATTGTCAGTGATCCTGTTATTAGTTAAAGAGTGATACATGAGCAGTGATTATGTTATTAGTTAAGGAGTGATACATGAGCAGTGATAATGTTATTAATTAAAGAGGGGTACATGGTCACTGATCATGTTATTAGTTAAAGAGTGATACATAAGCAGTGATCATGTTATTAGTTAAGGAGTGGTACATAAGCAGTGATCATGTTATCAGTTAAGGAGTGGTACACGGTCAGTGATCATGTTATTAGTTAAGGAGTGAATACATAAGCAGTGATCATGTTATTAGTTAAGGAGTGATACATCGGCAGTGATCATGTTATTAGTTAAGGAGTGGTACATGGTCAGTGATCATGTTATAAGTTAAGGAGTGATACTTAAGCAGTGCTCATGTTATTAGTTAAGGAGTGGTACATGGTCAGTGCTCATGCTATTAGTTAAGGAGTGATACATGAGCAGTTATCGTGTTATTTATTAAGGAGTGATACATAAGCAGTGATCATGTTATTAGTTATGGAGTGGTACATGAGCAGTGATAATGTTATTATTTAAAGAGTGATACATAAGAAGTGATCGTGTTATTAGTTAAGAAGGGGTAAATGGTCAGTGATCTTATTATTGGTTAAGGAGTGATACATGAGCAGTGATCATGTTATTAGTTAAGGAGTTGTACAAGGCTAGTGATCATGCTATTAGGTAAGGAGTGATACACAAGCAGTGCTCATATTATTAGTTACAGAGTGGTACATGGTCAGTGATCATGTTGTTAGTTAAGGAGTGTTATATGGGCAGTGATAATGTTACTAGTTAAGAAGTGGTACATGGTCATTGATCAAGTTATTAGTTAAGGAGTGGTACATGGGTAGTGATATTGTTATTAGTTAAGGAGTGGTACATGGTCAGTGATCATGTTATTAGTTAAGGAGTGGTACATGGTCAGTGATCATGTTGTAAGTTAAGGAGTGATACATGGTCAGAGATCATGTTAGTTGTGATACATGGTTAGTGATCATGTTATTAGTTGTGGTACGTGGTCAGTGATCATGTTAATAGTTAAGGATTGGTAAATGGTCAGTGATCATGTTATTAGTTAAGGAGTGTTGCATGGCCAGTGATCATGTTATTAGTTAAGAAGTGATACATTAGCAGTGATTATGCTATTAGGTAAGGAGTGGTGCTCGGTCAGTGATCAGATTATTAGTTAAGGAGTGATACACGAGCAGTAATAATGCAATTAGTTAAAGAGTGGTGAATTGTCAGTGATCACATTATTAGTTACGGAGTGATACATGGTCAGTTGTCGTATTATTAGTTAAATAGTGGTACATGAGCAGTGATTGTGTTATTAGTTAAGGAGTGATACATGAGCAGTCATCATATTATCAGGTAAAGAGCGGTACATATCAGTGATCATGTTATTAGTTAAGGAGTGGTACATGGTCAGTGATCATGCTATTAGTTAAGGAGTGATACATAAGCAGTGATCATGTTATTAGTAAAGCAGTGATACATGGTCAGTGATCCTGCTATTAGTTAAGGAGTGATACACGAACAGTTATCGTGTTCTTAGTTCAGGAGTGATACATAAGCAGTGAAGATGTTATTAGTAAAGGAGTGATACATGGCCGGTGATCATGCTATTAGTTAAGGAGTGATACATGGGCAGTGATAATGTTATTAGTTAAGAAGTGGTACATGGTCAGTGATCATGTTATTAGTTAAGGAGTGGTACATGGGTAGTGATATTGTTATTAGTTAAGGAGTGGCACATGGGTAGTGATAATGTTATTAGTTAAGGTGTGGTACATGGTCAGTGATCATGTTATTAGTTAAGGAGTGGTATATGGTCAGTGATCATGTTGTAAGTTAAGGAGTGATACATGGTCAGTGATCATGTTAGTTGTGGTACAGGGTCAGTGATCATGTTATTAGTTAATGAGTGATACAAAGCAGTAATCACGTTATTGGTTAAGGAGTGGGACGTGAGCAGTGACCGTGTTATTAGTTAAAAAGTGATACAAAAGCAGATATCATGTTATTAGTTAAGGAGCGGTACATGGTCAGTGATCATGTTATTAGTTAAGGAGTGATACATCGTCAGTGATCTTGCTATTAGTTAAGAAGTGATACATGAGCAGTGATCCTGATATTAAAGGAGTGATACATGAGCAGTGAACATGTTATTTGTTAAGGAGTGGTAGATGCTCAGTGATCATGTTATAAGTTAAGGAGTGCTATATAACCATTGATCATGGTATTAGTTATAGGTTGATACATAAGCAGTTATCATGTTATTAGTTAAGGAGTGGTACATGGTCAGTGATCAGACTATTAGTTAAGGAGTGATACATGAGCAGTGATCATGTTATTAGTTAAAGAGTGATACATGAACAGTGATAATGTTAATAATTAAAGAGGGCTACATGGTCAGTGATCATGTTATTAGTTAAAGAGTGATACATAGGCAGTGATCATATTATCAGTTAACGAGTGGTACTTGGTCAGTGATCATTTTATTCGCTAAGGAGTGATACATGAGCAGTGATCATGTTATTAGTTAAGGAGTGGTGCATGGCCCGTGATCATGTATAAGTTAAGGAGTGATACATAAGCAGTGATCATGTTTTTAGTTAAGGAGTGGTACATGGTCAGTGATGATGTTATTAGTTAAGGAGTGATACATAAGCTGTGATTATGTTATTAGTTAAGGAGTGATACATAAGCAGTGGTCATGTTTTTAATTAAGGAGCTGTACATGGTCAGTGATCATGTTATTAGTTAAGCAGTGATACATAAGCAGTGATCATATTATTAGTTAAGGAGTGGTACATGGGTAGTGATCGTGTCATTAGTTAAGGAGTGGTACATTATTAGTTAAGGAGTGGTACATGGTCAGTGATCAAGTTATTAGTTAAGGAGTGATACATAAGCAGTGATCATGTTATTAGTTAAGGAGTGTTACATTGTCAGTGATCATGTTATTAGTTAAACAGTGATACATAAGCAGTGATTATGTTATTAGTTTAGGAGTGATATACAAGCAGTGATCATGTTATTTGTTAAGGAGTATACATAAGCAGTGATTATATTAGTTAAGGAGTAATACATAAGCAGTGATAATGTTATTAGTTAAGGAGTGATACATAAGCAGTGATCATGTTATTAGTTAAGGAGTGATACATAAGCAGTGATTATGTTATTAATTCTGGAGTAATACATAAGCAGTGATCATGTTATTAGTTAAGGAGTGATACATAAGCAGTGATCATATTAGTAGTTAAGGAGTGGTACATGGTCAGTGATCATGTTATTAGTTAAGGAGTGATAGATAAGCTGTGAGTATTTTATTAGTTAAGGAGTGATACATAAGCAGTGATCATGTTATTAGTTAAGGAGTGATATGTAAGCAGTGATTATGTTATTAGTTAAGGAGTAATACATAAGCAGTGATCATGTTATTAGTTAAGGAGTGATACATAAGCAGTGATCATGTTTTTAGTTAAGGAGTGATACATAAGCAATGATTATGTTATTAGCTGAGGAGTGATACTTGGTCAGTAATCATGCTATTAGTTATGGAGTGATACACAAGCAGTTATTATGTTCTTAGTTAAGGAGTGATACATGAGCAGTGATCACGTTATTCGTTAAGTAGTGGTACATGTCCAGTGATAATGTTATTAGGTAACATGTGGTACATGGTCAGTGATCATGTTATTAGTTAAGGAGTGGTACATGGGTAGTGATATTGTTATTAGTTAAGGAGTGGTACAAGGGTAGTGATATTGTTATTAGTTAAGGAGTGGTACATGGGTAGTGATAATGTTATTAGTTAAGAAGTGGTATATGGCCAGTGATCATGTTGTAAGTTAAGGAGTGATACATGGTCAGTGATCATTTTATTAGTTGTGGCACATAGTCAGGGATCATGTTATTAGTTAAGGAGTGTTGCATGGTCAGTGATCATGTTATTAGTTAAGGAGTGATACATAAGTAGTGATCATGTTATTAGTTAAGGAGTGATACATAAGCAGTGATTATGTTATTAGTTAAAAGTGATACATGGTCAGTGATCATGTTATTAGTTAAGGAGTGATACACGAGCAGTAATAATGCTATTAGTTAAAGAGTGGTGAATTGTCAGTGATCATATTATTAGTTAAGGAGTGATTCACCGTCAGTGGTCATATTATTAGTTAAGGAGTGGTACATGAGCAGTGATCGTGTTGTTATTTAATGAGTGATACATGAGCAGTCATCATATTATTAGTTAAGGAGCGGTACATGGTCAGTGATCATGTTATTAGTTAAGGAGTGGTACATGGTCAGTGATCATGTTATTAGTTAAGGAGTGGTACATGGTCAGTGATCATGCTATTTGTTAAGGAGTGATACATGAGCAGTGATCCTGATATTAGTTAAGGAGTGATACATGAGCAGTGAACATGTTATTAGTTAAGGACTGGTTCATGCTCAGTGATTATGTTATTAGTTATGGAGAGATACATAACCAGTGCTCATTTTATTAGTTAAGGAGTGATACATAAGCAGTGATCATGTTATTAGTTAAGGAGTGGTACATGGTCAGTGATCATGCTATTTGTTAAGGAGTGATACATGAGCAGTGAATATGTTATTAGTTAAGGAGTGGTACATGCTCAGTGATCATTTTATAAGTTAAGGAGTGATATATGTGCAGTGATAATGTTATTAATTACGGAGTGTTACATGATCAGTGATCATGTTATCAGTTAAGGAGTTGTACATGGTCAGTGATCATGTTATTAGTTAAGGAGTGATACATGAGCAGTGATCATGTTATTAGTTAAGGAGTGATACATGAGCAGTGATCATGTTATTAGTTAAGGAGTGGTACATGGTCAGTGATCATGTTATTAGTTAAGGAGTGATACATGAGCAGTGATCATGTTATTAGTTAAGGAGTGGTACATGGTTAGTGATCATGCTTTTAGTTAAGGAGTGGTGCATGAGAAGTTATCGTGTTGTTAGTTAAGGAGTGATACATAAGCAGTCATCATGTTATTAGTTATGGAGTGGTACATGAGCAGTGATAATGTTATTAGTTAAAGAGTGATACATAAGAAGTGATCATGTTATTAGTTAAGGAGTGGTAAGTGGTCAGTAATCATATTATTAGTTAAGGAGTGATACATGAGCAGTGATCATGTTATTAGTTAAGGAGTTGTACATGGCTAGTGATCATGCTATTAGGTAAGGAGTGATACACAAGCAGTTCTCATATTATTAGTTACAGAGTGGTACATGGGTAGTGATCATGTTATTAGTTAGGGAGTGGTACATGGTCAGTGATCATGTTGTTAGTTAAGGAGTGTTATATGGGCAGTGATAATGTTATTATTTAAGGACTGGTACATGGTCAGTGATCATGTTATTAGTTAAGAAGTGACACGTGGTAAGTGATCATGCTATAAGTTAAGGAGTGGTACATGGGAGGTGATCATGTTATTAGTTAAGGAGTGGTACATGGTCAGTGATCATGTTATTAGTTAAGGAGAGATACATAAGCAGAGATCATGTTATTAGTTAAGGAGTGTTACATGGTCAGTGATCATGTTATTAGTTAAGTAGTGTTACATAAGCAGTGACTGTGTTATTAGTTAATGAGTGATACATAAGCAGTGATTATGTTAATAGTTAAGGAGTGGTACTTGGGCAGTGATAATGTTATTAGTTAAAGGTTGATACATAAGCAGTGATCATGTTATTAGTTAAGAAGGGGTAAATGGTCAGTAATCATATTATTAGTTAAGGAGTGATACATGAGCAGTGATCATGTTATTAGTTAAGGAGTTGTACATGGCTAGTAATCATGCTATTAGGTAAGGAGTGATACATAAGCAGTGATTATGTTATTAGTTACGGAGTGATACATAAGCAGTGATCATTTTATTAGTTAAGGAGTGGTACTTGGGCAGTGATAATGTTATTAGTTAAAAAGTGGTACACGGTCAGTGATGATGCTATTAGTTAAGGAGTGGTACATGGGTAGTGATCATGTTATTAGTTAAAGAGTGGTACATGTGCAGTGATAATGTTATTAATTACGGAGTGTTACATGATCAGTGATCATGTTATTAGTTAAGGAGTGGTACATGGTCAGTGATCATGTTAGTTTTGGTACATGGTCAGTGATCATGTTATTAGTTGTGGTACATGGTCAGTGATCATGTTAATAGTTAAGCAGTGGTACATGATCAGTGATCATTTTATTAGTTAAGGAGTGTTGCATGGCCAGTGATCATGTTATTAGTTAAGAAGAGATACATAAGCAGTGATCATGTTATTAGTTAAGGAGTGTTACATGGTCAGTGATCATGTTATTAGTTAAGGAGTGATACATAAGCAGTGATCACATTATAAGTTAAGGAGTGTTACATGGCCAGTGATCATGTTATTAGTTAAGTAGTGATACATAAGGTCAGTATGTTATTAGTTAAGGAGTGGTACATGGGCAGTGATCGTGTTATTAGTTAAGGAGTGATACATTAGCAGTCATCATATTATCAGGTAAAGAGCGGTACATGGTCAGTGATCATGTTATTAGTTAAGGAGTGATACATAAGCAGTGATCATGTTATTAGTTAAGGAGTGATACATAAGCAGTGATTATGTTATTAGTAAAGGAGTGATACATGGTCAGTGATCATGCTATCAGTTAAGGAGTGATACACGAGCAGTTATTGTGTTCTTAGTTAAGGAGTGATACATTTGCAATGATCATGTTATTAGTTAAGGAGTGATACATTTGCAATGATCATGTTATTAGTTAAAGAGTGGTACATGGGCAGTGATAATGTTATTAGTTAAGAAGTGGTACATGGTCAGTGATCATGTTATTAGTTAAGGTGTGGTACATGGGTAGTGATATTGTTATTAGTTAAGGAGTGGTACATGGGTAGTGATAATGTTATTAGTTAAGGAGTGGTATATGGCCAGTGATCATGTTATTAGTTAAGGAGTGGTATATGGCCAGTGATCATGTTGTAAGTTAAGGAGTGATACATGGTCAGTGATCATGTTAGTTGTGGTACATGGTCAGTGATCATGTTAATACTTAAGGAGTATACATAAGCAGTCATTATGTTATTAGTTAAGGAGTGATACATAGCAGTGATCATATTATTAGTTAAGGAGTGATACAAAATCAGTGATCATGTTATTAGTTAAGGAGCAGTACATGGTCAGTGATCATGTTATTAGTTAAGGAGTGATACATCGTCAGTGATCTTGCTATTAGTTAAGGAGAGATACATGAGCAGTGATCCTGATATTAAAGGAGTGATACATGAACAGTGAACATGTTATTTGTTAATGAGTGTTACATGTTCATTGATAATGTTATAAGTTAAGGAGTGATATATAACCATTGATCATGCTATTAGTTAAGGGGTGATACATAAGCAGTGATCATGTTATTAGTTAAGGAGTGGTACATGGTCAGTGATCATGCTATTAGTTAAGGAGTGATACATGAGCAGTGTTCATGTTATTAGTTAAGGAGTGATACATGAACAGTGATAATGTTAATAATTAAAGAGGGGTACATGGTCAGTGATCATGTTATTAGTTAAAGATTGATACATAAGCAGTGATCATGTTATCAGTTAAGGAGTGGTACTTGGTCAGTGATCATTTTATTAGCTAAGGAGAGATACATGAAAAGTGATCATGTTATTAGTTAAGGAGTGATACATAGGCAGTGATCATGTTAATAGTTAAGGAGAGGTACATGGCCAGTGATCATGTTATTAGTTAAGGAGTGATACATAAGCAGTGATCATGTTATTAGTTAAGGAGTGATACATAAGCAGTGATCATGTTATTAGTTAAGGAGTGGTACATGGGTAGTGATAATGTTATTAGTTAAGGAGTGATACATAAGCAGTGATCATATTATTAGTTAAGGAGTGGTGCATGGTCAGTGATCGTGTTATTAGTTAAGGAGTGATACATAAGCAGTGATCATGTTATTAGTTAAGGAGTGATATGTAAGCAGTGATTATGTTATTAGTTAAGGAGTGATACATGGTCAGTGATCATGTTATTAGTTAAGGAGTGGTACATGGGCAGTGATAATGTTATTAGTTAAGAAGTGGTACATGGTCAGTGATCATGTTATTAGTTAAGGAGTGGTACATGGGTAGTGATATTGTTATTAGTTAAGGAGTGGTACATGGTCAGTGATCATGTTATTAGTTAAGGAGTGGTACATGGTCAGTGATCATGTTGTAAGTTAAGGAGTGATACATGGTCAGTGATCATGTTAGTTGTGGTACATGGTCAGTGATCATGTTATTAGTTAAGGTGTGGTACATGGGTAGTGATATTGTTATTAGTTAAGTAGTGGTACATGGTCAGTGATCATGTTATTAGTTAAGGAGTGTTGCATGGCCAGTGATCATGTTATTAGTTAAGGAGTGATACATAAGCAGTGATCATATTATTAGTTAAGGAGTGAAATATAAGCAGTGATTATGTTATTAGGTAAGGAGTGATGCTTAGTCAGTGATCAGATTATTAGTTAAGTAGTGATACATAAGGATTCATTAGTTAAATAGTGGTCCATGGTCAGTGATCATGTTATTAGTTAAGGAGTGATACATAAGCAGTGATCATGTTATTAGTTAAGGAGTGATACATAAGCAGTGATCATGTTATTAGTTAAGGAGTGGTACATGGTCAGTGATCATGTTATTAGTTAAGGAGTGATACATAAGCAGTGATCATGTTATTAGTTAAGGAGTGATACATAAGCAGTGATTATATTATAAGTAAAGGAGTGATACATGGTCAGTGATCATGCTATTAGTTAAGGAGTTATACACGAACAGTTATCGTGGTCTTAGTTAAGGAGTGATACATAAGCAGTGATTATGTTATTAGTAAAGGAGTGATACATGGCCGGTGATCATGCTATTAGTTAAGAAGTGATACATGGGCAGTGATAATGTTATTAGTTAAGAAGTGGTACATGGTCAGTGATCATGTTATTAGTTAAGGAGTGGTACATGTGTAGTGATATTGTTATTAGTTAAGGAGTGGTACATGGGTAGTGATAATGTTATTAGTTAAGGTGTGGTACATGGTCAGTGATCATGTTATTAGTTAAGGAGTGGTATATGGTCAGTGATCATGTTCTAAGTTAAGGAGTGATACATGGTCAGTGATCATGTTAGTTGTGGTACATGGTCAGTGATCATGTTATTAGTTAAGGAGTGATACAAAGCAGTAATCACATTATTAGTTAAGGAGTGGGACATGAGCAGTGATCGTGTTATTAGTTAAAAAGTGATACAAAAGCAGTTATCATGTTATTAGTTAAGGAGCGGTATATGGTCAGTGATCATGTTATTAGTTAAGGAGTGGTACATCGTCAGTGATCTTGCTATTAGTTAAGGAGTGATACATGAGCAGTGATCCTGATATTAAAGGAGTGATACATGAGCAGTGAACATGTTATTTGTTAAGGAGTGGTAGATGCTCAGTGATCATGTTATAAGTTAAGGAGTGCTATATAACCATTGATCATGGTATTAGTGAAGGGTTGATACATACGCAGTGATCATGTTATTAGTTAAGGAGTTGTACATGGTCAGTGATCAGGCTATTAGTTAAGAAGTGATACATGAGCAGTGTTCATGTTATTACTTAAGGAGTGATACATGAACAATGATAATGTTAATAATTAAAGAGGGGTACATGGTTAGTGATCATGTTATTAGTTATTGAGTGATACATAAGCAGTGATCATGTTATTAGTTAAAGAGTGGTACATAAGCAGTGATCATGTTATCAGTTAAGGAGTGGTACTTGGTCAGTGATCATTTTATTAGCTAAGGAGTGATAGATGAGCATTGATCATGTTATTAGTTAAGGAGTGATACATAAGCAGTGATCATGTTAATAGTTAAGGAGTGGTACATGGCCAGTGATCATGTTATAAGTTAAGGAGTGATACATAAGCAGTGATCATGTTATTAGTTAAGGAGTGATACATAAGCAGTGATCATGTTATTAGTTAAGGAGTAGTACATGGTCAGTGATCATGTTATACGTTAAGGAGTGATACATGGTCAGTGATCATGTTAATAGTTAAGGAGTGATACATAAGCAGTGATCATGTTATTAGTTAAGGAGTGATACATAAGCAGTGATTATGTTATTAGTTAAGGAGTGATACATAAGCAGTGATCATGTTATTAGTTAAGGAGTGATACATAAGCAGTGATCATGTTATTAGTTAAGGAGTGATACATAAGCAGTGATCATGTTATTAGTTAAGGAGTGATACATAAGCAGTGATCATGTTATTAGTTAAGGAGTGATACATAAGCAGTGATTATGTTATTAGTTAAGGAGTGATACATAAGCAGTGATCATGTTATTAGTTAAGGAGTGATACATAAGCAATGATCGTATTAATAGTTAAGGAGTGGTACATGGTCAGTGATCATATTATTAGTTAAGGAGTGAAATATAAGCAGTGATTATGTTATTAGGTAAGGAGTGGTGCTTAGTCAGTGATCAGATTATTAGTTAAGGAGTGACACATGAGCAGTAATAATGCTATTAGTTAAAGAGTGGTGAATTGTCAGTGATCATATTATTAGTTAAGGAGTGATACACGGTCAGTGGTCATATTATTAGTTAAGGAGTGGTACATGAGCAGTGATTGTGTTATTAGTTAAGGAGTGATACATGAGCAGTCATCATATTATTAGGTAAAGAGCGGTACATGGTCAGTGATCATGTTATTAGTTAAGGAGCGGTACATGGTCAGTGATCATGTTATTAGTTAAGGAGTGGTACATGGTCAGTGATCATGCTATTAGTTAAGGAGTGATACATGAGCAGTGATCCTGATATTAGTTAAGGAGTGATACATGAGCAGTGAACATGTTATTAGTTAAGGAGTGGTACATGCTCAGTGATCATGTTATAAGTTAAGGAGTGATATATAACCATTGATCATGTTATTAGTTAAGGAGTGATACATGAGCAGTGATCATGTTATTAGTTAAGGAATGGTCCATGGTCAGTGATCAAGCTACTAGTTAAGGAGTGATACATGAGCAGTGATCATGCTATTAGTTAAAAAGTGGTACATGGTCAGTGATCATGCTATTAGTTAAGGAGTGATACATGAGCAGTGTTTATGTTATTAGTTAAGGAGTGATACATGAGCAGTGATAATGTTATTAATTAAAGAGGGGTACATGGTCAGTGATCATGTTATTAGTTAAAGAGTGATACATAAGCAGTGATCATGTTATTAGTTAAAGAGTGGTACATAATTAGAGATCATGTTATCAGTTAAGGAGTTGTACATGGTCAGTGATCATGTTATTAGTTAAGGAGTGATACATGAGCAGTGATCATGTTATTAGTTAAGGAGTGATACATAAGCAGTGATCATGTTATTAGTTAAGGAGTGGTACATGGTCAGTGATCATGTTATTAGTTAAGGAGTGATACATGAGCAGTGATCATGTTATTAGTTAAGGAGTGATACATAAGCAGTGATCATGTTATTAGTTAAGGAGTGGTACATGGTCAGTGATCATGTTATTAGTTAAGGAGTGATACATAAGCAGTGATCATGTTATTAGTTAAGGAGTGGTACATGGTCAGTGATCATGTTATTAGTTAAGGAGTGATACATAAGCAGTGATTATGTTATTAGTTAAGGAGTGATACATAAGCAGTGATCATGTTATTAGTTAAGGAGTGATACATAAGCAGTGATCATGTTTTTAGTTACGATGTGGTACATGAGCAGTGATCTTGTTATTAGTTAAGGAGTGGTACATGATCAGTGATCATATTATTAGTTAAGGAGTGATACATGAGCAGTGATCATGTTATTAGTTAAGGAGTGGTACATGGCCAGTGATTGTGTTATTAGTTAAGGAGTGATACATAAGCAGTGATCATGTTATTATTTAAGGAGTGGTACATGGTCAGTGATCATGTTATTAGTAAAGGAGTGATACATAAGCAGTGATCATATTATTAGTTAAGGAGTGGTACATGGTCAGTGATCATGTTATTAGTTAAGGAGTGATACATAAGCAGTGATTATGTTATTAGTTAAGGAGTGATACATAAGAAGTGATCATGTTATTAGTTACAGAGTGGTACATGAGCAGTGATCTTGTTATTAGTTAAAGGTTGATACATAAGCAGTGATCATGTTATTAGTTAAGGAGTGGTACATGGTCAGTGATCATTTTATTAGTTAAGGAGTGATACATGAGCAGTCATCATGTTATTAGTTAAGGAGTGGTATATGGTCACTGATCATGTTATTAGTTAAGGAGTGGTAGACTAGCAGTGATCATGTTATTAGTTAAGGAGTGGTACATGATCAGTAATCATGTTATTAGTTAATGAGTGATAAATGGTAAGTGATAATGTTATTAGTTAATAAGTGGTACATGGTCAGTGATCGTGTTATTAGTTAAGGAGTGGTACATGGGTAGTGATATTGTTCTTAGTTAAGGAGTGGTACATGGCCAGTGATCATGTTGTAAGTTAAGGAGTGGTATATGGTCAGTGATCATGTTGTAAGTTAAGGAGTGATACATGGTCAGTGATCATGTTAGTTGTGGTACATGGTCAGTGATCATGTTATTAGTTAAGGAGTGGTACATGGTCAGTGATCATGGTTTAAGTTAAGGATTAGTACATGGTCAGTGATCATGTTATTAGTTAAGGAGTGGTACATGGCCAGTGATCATGTTATTAGTTAAGGAGTGATACATCGGCAGTGATCATGTTATAAGTTAAGGAGTGGTACATGGTCAGTGATCATGTTATTAGTTAAGGAGTGATACATAAACAGTGATCATATTATTAGATACGGAGTAGTACATGGTCATTGATCATGTTATTAGTTAAGGAGTGATACATAAGCTATGATTATGTTATTAGTTAAGGAGTGCTACATAAACAGTGATCATGTTATTAGTTAAGGAGTGATACATAAGCAGTGATTATGTTATTAGTTAAGGAGTAATACATAAGCAGTGATCATGTGGTATTAGTTAAGGAGTGATACATAAGCAGTGATTATGTTATTAGTTAAGGAGTAACACATAAGCTGTGATCATGTTGTTAGTTAAGGAGTGATACATAAGCAGTGATCATGTTATTAGTTAAAGAGTGATACATGGTCAGTGATCATGCTATTATTTAAGGAGTTATACACGAACAGTTATCGTGTTCTTAGCTAAGGAGTGATACATAAGCAGTGATTATGTTATTAGTAATGGAGTGATACATGGCCGGTGATCATGCTATTAGTTAAGAAGTGATACATGGGCAGTGATAATGTTATTAGTTAAGAAGTGGTACATGGTCAGTGATCATGTTATTAGTTAAGGAGTGGTGCATGTGTAGTGATATTGTTATTAGTTAAGGAGTGGTACATGGGTAGTGATAATGTTATTAGTTAAGGTGTGGTACTTGGTCAGTGATCATGTTATTAGTTAAGGAGTGGTATATGGTCAGTGATCATGTTCTAAGTTAAGGAATGATACATGGTCAGTGATCATGTTAGTTGTGGTACATAGTCAGTGATCATGTTATTAGTTAAGGAGTGATAATAAGCAGTAATCACATTATTAGTTAAGGAGTGGGACATGAGCAGTGATCGTGTTATTAGTTAAAAAGTGATACAAAAGCAGTTATCATGTTATTAGTTAAGGAGCGGTATATGGTCAGTGATCATGTTATTAGTTAAGGAGTGGTACATCGTCAGTGATCTTGCTATTAGTTAAGGAGTGATACATGAGCAGTGATCCTGATATTAAAGGAGTGATACATGAGCAGTGAACATGTTATTTGTTAAGGAGTGGTAGATGCTCAGTGATCATGTTATAAGTTAAGGAGTGCTATATAACCATTGATCATGGTATTAGTAAAGGGTTGATACATAAGCAGTGATCATGTTATTAGTTAAGGAGTTGTACATGGTCAGTGATCAGGCTATTAGTTAAGGAGTGATACATGAGCAGTGTTCATGTTATTAGTTAAGGAGTGATACATGAACAGTGATAATGTTAATAATTAAAGAGGGGTACATGGTCAGTGATCATGTTATTAGTTAAAGAGTGGTACATAAGCAGTGATCATGTTATCAGTTAAGGAGTGGTACTTGGTCAGTGATCATTTTATTAGCTAAGGAGTGATACATGAGCATTGATCATGTTATTAGTTAAGGAGTGATACATAGGCAGTGATCATGTTAATAGTTAAGGAGTGGTACATGGCCAGTGATCATGTATAAGTTAAGGAGTGATACATAAGCAGTGATCATGTTATTAGTTAAGGAGTGGTACATGGTCAGTGATGATGTTATTAGTTAAGGAGTGATACATAAGCTGTGATTATGTTATTAGTTAAGGAGTGATACATAAGCAGTGATCATGTTATTAGTTAAGGAGTGATATGTAAGCAGTGATTATGTTATTAGTTAAGGATTAATACATAAACAGTGATCATGTTATTAGTTAAGGAGTGATACATAAGCAGTGATCATGTTATTAGTTAAGGAGTGATACATAAGCAGTGATTATGTTATTAGTAAAGGAGTGATACATGGTCAGTGATCATGCTATCAGTTAAGGAGTGATACACGAGCAGTTATCGTGTTCTTAGTTAAGGAGTGATACATGTGCAGTGATCATGTTATTAGTTAAAGAGTGGTACATGGGCAGTGATAATGTTATTAGTTAATAAGTGGTACATGGTCAGTGATCGTGTTATTAGTTAAGGAGTGGTACATGGCCAGTGATCATGTTGTTAGTTAAGGAGTGATACATAAGCAGTGATCATGTTATTAGTTAAGGAGTGGTACATGGGTAGTGATCATGTTATTAGTTAAGGAGTGGTACATGGTCAGTGATTATGTTATTAGTTAAGGAGTGATACATAAGCAGTGATCATATTATTAGTTAAGGAGTGGTACATGGTCAGTGATCATGTTATTAGTTAAGGAGTGATACATAAGCAGTGATCATGTTATTAGTTAAGGAGTGATACATAAGCAGTGATTATGTTATTAGTTAAGGAGTGTTACATTGTCAGTGATCATGTTGTTAGTTAAGGAGTGATACATGATCAGTGATCATGTTATTAGTTAAGGAGTGGTACATGGTCAGTGATCATGTTATTAGTTAAGGAGTGATACATAAGCAGTGATCATGTTATTAGTTAAGGAGTGATACATGGTCAGTGATCATGTTATTAGTTAAGGAGTGATACATAAGCAGTGATCATGTTATTAGTTAAGGAGTGTTACATGGTCAGTGATCATGTTATTAGTTAAGGAGTGATACATTATTAGTTAAGGAGTGTTACATTGTCAGTGATCATGTTATTAGTTAAGGAGTGATACATAAGCAGTGATCATGTTATAAGTTAAGGAGTGTTACATGGTCAGTGATCATGTTATTAGTTAAGTAGTGATACATAAGCAGTAATTATGTTATTAGTTTAGGAGTGATACACAAGCAGTGATCATGTTATTTGTTAAGGAGTATATATAAGCAGTGATTATGTTAATTAAGGAGTGATACATAAGCAGTGATCATGTTATTAGTTAAGGAGTGATACATAAGCAGAGATCATGTTATTAGTTAAGGAGTATATATAAGCAGTGATTATGTTATTTAAGGAGTGATACATAAGCAGTGATCATGTTATTAGTTAAGGAGTGGTACATGAGCAGTGATCATGTTATTAGTTAAGGAGTGATACATGGGCAGTGATCATGTTATTAGTTAAGGAGTGATACATACGCAGTGATTATGTTATTAGTTAAAAAGTCGTGCATGGTCAGTGATCATGTTATTAGTTAAGGAGTGATACATGAGCAGTGATAATGTTATTAGTTAAAGGTGGTGAATTGTCAGTGATCATATTATTAGTTAAGTAGTGATACATGATCAGTGGTCATGTTATTAGTTAAGGAGAGGTACATGAGCACTGAGCATGTTATTAGTTAACTAGTGATACATGAGCACTGATCATATTATTAGTTAAGAAGAGGTACATGGTCAGTGATCATGTTATTAGCTAAGATATGGTACATGGTCAATCATCATGTTATCAGTTAAGGAGTGGTACATGGTCAGTGATCATGCTATTAGTTAAGGAGTGATACATGAGCAGTGATCCTGATATTAGTTAAGGAGTGATACATGAGCAGTGAACATGTTATTAATTAATGAGTGTTACATGTTCATTGATAATGTTATAAGTTAAGGAGTGATATATAACCATTGATCATGCTATTAGTTAAGGGGTGATACATAAGCAGTGATCATGTTATTAGTTAAGGAGTGGTACATGGTCAGTGATCATGCTATTAGTTAAGGAGTGATACATGAGCAGTGTTCATGTTATTAGTTAAGGAGTGATACATGAACAGTGATCATTTTATTAGTTAAGGAGTGATACATGAGCAGTGTTTATGTTATTAGTTAAGGAGTGATACATGAGCAGTGATAATGTTATTAATTAAAGAGGGGTACATGGTCAGTGATCATGTTATTAGTTAAAGATTGATACATAAGCAGTGATCATGTTATTAGTTAAAGAGTGGTACATAAGCAGTGATCATGTTATCAGTTAAGGAGTGGTACATGGTCAGTGATCATTTTATTAGCTAAGGAGTGATACATAAGCAGTGATCATGTTATTAGTTAAGAAGTGATACATCGGCAGTGATCATGTTATTAGTTAAGGAGTGGTACATGGTCAGTGATCATGTTATAAGTTAAGGAATGATACTTAAGCAGTGTTCATGTTATTAGTTAAGGAGTGGTACATGGTCAGTGCTCATGCTATTAGTTAAGGAGTGATACATGAGCAGTTATCGTGTTATTTATTAAGGAGTGATACATAAGCAGTGATCATGTTATTAGTTATGGAGTGGTACATGAGCAGTGATAATGTTATTAGTTAAAGAGTGATACATAAGAAGTGATCATGTTATTAGTTAAGGAGTGGTAAGTGGTCAGTAATCATATTATTAGTTAAGGAGTGATACATGAGCAGTGATCATGTTATTAGTTAAGGAGTTGTACATGGCTAGTGATCATGCTATTAGGTAAGGAGTGATACACAAGCAGTGATCATTTTATTAGTTAAGGAGTAGTACTTGGGCAGTGATAATGTTATTAGTTAAAAAGTGGTGCAGGGTCAGTGATCATCTTATTAGTTAAGGAGTGGTACATGGGTAGTGATCATGTTATCAGTTAAAGAGTGGTAAATGGGCAGTGATAATGTTATTAGTTAAGGAGTGTTACATGGTCAGTGATCATGTTATTAGTTCAGTAGTGGTACATGGTCAGTGATCATGTTGTATGTTAAGAAGTAATACATGGTGAGTGATCATGTTATTAGTTAAGGAGTGATACATAAGCAGTTATCATGTTATTAGTTAAGCAGTGGTACATGGTCAGTGATCATGTTATTAGTTAAGTAGTGATACATAAGCAGTGATCATGTTATAAGTTAAGGAGTGATACATAAGTAGTGATCATATTATTAGTTATGGAGTGGTACATGAGCAGTGATAATGTTATTATTTAAAGAGTGATACATAAGAAGTGATCATGTTATTAGTTAAGAAGGGGTAAATGGTCAGTGATCTTATTATTGGTTAAGGAGTGATACATGAGCAGTGATCATGTTATTAGTTAAGGAGTTGTACAAGGCTAGTGATCATGCTATTAGGTAAGGAGTGATACACAAGCAGTGCTCATATTATTAGTTACAGAGTGGTACATGGTCAGTGATCATGTTGTTAGTTAAGGAGTGTTATATGGGCAGTGATAATGTTACTAGTTAAGAAGTGGTACATGGTCATTGATCAAGTTATTAGTTAAGGAGTGGTACATGGGTAGTGATATTGTTATTAGTTAAGGAGTGGTACATGGTCAGTGATCATGTTATTAGTTAAGGAGTGGTACATGGTCAGTGATCATGTTGTAAGTTAAGGAGTGATACATGGTCAGAGATCATGTTAGTTGTGGTACATGGTTAGTGATCATGTTATTAGTTGTGGTATGTGGTCAGTGATCATGTTAATAGTTAAGGATTGGTAAATGGTCAGTGATCATGTTATTAGTTAAGGAGTGTTGCATGGCCAGTGATCATGTTATTAGTTAAGAAGTGATACATTAGCAGTGATTATGTTATTAGGTAAGGAGTGGTGCTCGGTCAGTGATCAGATTATTAGTTAAGGAGTGATACACGAGCAGTAATAATGCAATTAGTTAAAGAGTGGTGAATTGTCAGTGATCACATTATTAGTTACGGAGTGATTCATGGTCAGTTGTCGTATTATTAGTTAAATAGTGGTACATGAGCAGTGATTGTGTTATTAGTTAAGGAGTGATACATGAGCAGTCATCATATTATCAGGTAAAGAGCGGTACATGGTCAGTGATCATGTTATTAGTTAAGGAGTGGTACATGGTCAGTGATCATGCTATTAGTTAAGGAGTGATACATAAGCAGTGATCATGTTATTAGTTAAGGAGTGATACATAAGCAGTGATAATGTTATTAGTAAAGCAGTGATACATGGTCAGTGATCCTGCTATTAGTTAAGGAGTGATACACGAACAGTTATTGTGTTCTTAGTTCAGGAGTGATACATAAGCAGTGAAGATGTTATTAGTAAAGGAGTGATACATGGCCGGTGATCATGCTATTAGTTAAGGAGTGATACATGGGCAGTGATAATGTTATTAGTTAAGAAGTGGTACATGGTCAGTTATCATGTTATCAGTTAAGGAGTGGTACATGGGTAGTGATATTGTTATTAGTTAAGGAGTGGCACATGGGTAGTGATAATGTTATTAGTTAAGGTGTGGTACATGGTCAGTGATCATGTTATTAGTTAAGGAGTGGTATATGGTCAGTGATCATGTTGTAAGTTAAGGAGTGATACATGGTCAGTGATCATGTTAGTTGTGGTACAGGGTCAGTGATCATGTTATTAGTTAATGAGTGATACAAAGCAGTAATCACGTTATTGGTTAAGGATTGGGACGTGAGCAGTGACCGTGTTATTAGTTAAAAAGTGATACAAAAGCAGTGATCATGTTATTAGTTGAGGAGCGGTACATGGTCAGTGATCATGTTATTAGTTAAGGAGTGATACATCGTCAGTGATCTTGCTATTAGTTAAGAAGTGATACATGAGCAGTGATCCTGATATTAAAGGAGTGATACATGAGCAGTGAACATGTTATTTGTTAAGGAGTGGTAGATGCTCAATGATCATGTTATAAGTTAAGGAGTGCTATATAACCATTGATCATGGTATTAGTTATAGGTTGATACATAAGCAGTTATCATGTTATTAGTTAAGGAGTGGTACATGGTCAGTGATCAGACTATTAGTTAAGGAGTGATACATGAGCAGTGATCATGTTATTAGTTAAAGAGTGATACATGAACAGTGATAATGTTAATAATTAAAGAGGGGTACACGGTCAGTGATCATGTTATTAGTTAAAGAGTGATACATAGGCAGTGATCATATTATCAGTTAACGAGTGGTACTTGGTCAGTGATCATTTTATTCGCTAAGGAGTGATACATGAGCAGTGATCATGTTATTAGTTAAGGAGTGATACATAGGCAGTGATCATGTTAATAGTTAAGGAGTGGTACATGGCCAATGATCATGTATAAGTTAAGGAGTGATACATAAGCAGTGATCATGTTATAAGTTAAGGAGTGATACATAAGTAGTGATCATATTATTAGTTATGGAGTGGTACATGAGCAGTGATAATGTTATTATTTAAAGAGTGATACATAAGAAGTGATCATGTTATTAGTTAAGAAGGGGTAAATGGTCAGTGATCTTATTATTGGTTAAGGAGTGATACATGAGCAGTGATCATGTTATTAGTTAAGGAGTTGTACAAGGCTAGTGATCATGCTATTAGGTAAGGAGTGATACACAAGCAGTGCTCATATTATTAGTTACAGAGTGGTACATGGTCAGTGATCATGTTGTTAGTTAAGGAGTGTTATATGGGCAGTGATAATGTTACTAGTTAAGAAGTGGTACATGGTCATTGATCAAGTTATTAGTTAAGGAGTGGTACATGGGTAGTGATATTGTTATTAGTTAAGGAGTGGTACATGGTCAGTGATCATGTTATTAGTTAAGGAGTGGTACATGGTCAGTGATCATGTTGTAAGTTAAGGAGTGATACATGGTCAGAGATCATGTTAGTTGTGGTACATGGTTAGTGATCATGTTATTAGTTGTGGTACGTGGTCAGTGATCATGTTAATAGTTAAGGATTGGTAAATGGTCAGTGATCATGTTATTAGTTAAGGAGTGTTGCATGGCCAGTGATCATGTTATTAGTTAAGAAGTGATACATTAGCAGTGATTATGTTATTAGGTAAGGAGTGGTGCTTAGTCAGTGATCAGATTATTAGTTAAGGAGTGACACATGAGCAGTAATAATGCTATTAGTTAAAGAGTGGTGAATTGTCAGTGATCACATTATTAGTTACGGAGTGATTCATGGTCAGTTGTCATATTATTAGTTAAATAGTGGTACATGAGCAGTGATTGTGTTATTAGTTAAGGAGTGATACATGAGCAGTCATCATATTATCAGGTAAAGAGCGGTACATGGTCAGTGATCATGTTATTAGTTAAGGAGTGGTACATGGTCAGTGATCATGCTATTAGTTAAGGAGTGATACATAAGCAGTGATCATGTTATTAGTTAAGGAGTGATACATAAGCAGTGATAATGTTATTAGTAAAGCAGTGATACATGGTCAGTGATCCTGCTATTAGTTAAGGAGTGATACACGAACAGTTATCGTGTTCTTAGTTCAGGAGTGATACATAAGCAGTGAAGATGTTATTAGTAAAGGAGTGATACATGGCCGGTGATCATGCTATTAGTTAAGGAGTGATACATGGGCAGTGATAATGTTATTAGTTAAGAAGTGGTACATGGTCAGTTATCATGTTATCAGTTAAGGAGTGGTACATGGGTAGTGATATTGTTATTAGTTAAGGAGTGGCACATGGGTAGTGATAATGTTATTAGTTAAGGTGTGGTACATGGTCAGTGATCATGTTATTAGTTAAGGAGTGGTATATGGTCAGTGATCATGTTGTAAGTTAAGGAGTGATACATGGTCAGTGATCATGTTAGTTGTGCTACAGGGTCAGTGATCATGTTATTAGTTAATGAGTGATACAAAGCAGTAATCACGTTATTGGTTAAGGATTGGGACGTGAGCAGTGACCGTGTTATTAGTTAAAAAGTGATACAAAAGCAGTGATCATGTTATTAGTTGAGGAGCGGTACATGGTCAGTGATCATGTTATTAGTTAAGGAGTGATACATCGTCAGTGATCTTGCTATTAGTTAAGAAGTGATACATGAGCAGTGATCCTGATATTAAAGGAGTGATACATGAGCAGTGAACATGTTATTTGTTAAGGAGTGGTAGATGCTCAATGATCATGTTATAAGTTAAGGAGTGCTATATAACCATTGATCATGGTATTAGTTATAGGTTGATACATAAGCAGTTATCATGTTATTAGTTAAGGAGTGGTACATGGTCAGTGATCAGACTATTAGTTAAGGAGTGATACATGAGCAGTGATCATGTTATTAGTTAAAGAGTGATACATGAACAGTGATAATGTTAATAATTAAAGAGGGGTACACGGTCAGTGATCATGTTATTAGTTAAAGAGTGATACATAGGCAGTGATCATATTATCAGTTAACGAGTGGTACTTGGTCAGTGATCATTTTATTCGCTAAGGAGTGATACATGAGCAGTGATCATGTTATTAGTTAAGGAGTGATACATAGGCAGTGATCATGTTAATAGTTAAGGAGTGGTACATGGCCAGTGATCATGTATAAGTTAAGGAGTGATACATAAGCAGTGATCATGTTTTTAGTTAAGGAGTGGTACATGGTCAGTGGTGATGTTATTAGTTAAGGAGTGATACATAAGCAGTGATCATGTTATTAATTAAGGAGCTGTACATGGTCAGTGATCATGTTATTAGTTAAGCAGTGATACATAAGCAGTGATCATATTATTAGTTAAGGAGTGGTACATGGGTAGTGATCGTGTCATTAGTTAAGGAGTGGTACATTATTAGTTAAGGAGTGGTACATGGTCAGTGATCAAGTTATTATTTAAGGAGTGATTCATAAGCAGTGATCATGTTATTAGTTAAGGAGTGTTATACGGTCCGTGATCATGTTGTTAATTAAGTAGTGATGCATAAGCACTAATTATGTTATTAGTTTAGGAGTGATACACAAGCAATGATCATGTTATTTGTTAAGGAGTATACATAAGCAGTGATTATATTAGTTAAGGAGTAATACATAAGCAGTGATAATGTTATTAGTTAAGGAGTGATACATAAGCAGTGATCATGTTATTAGTTAAGGAGTGATACATAAGCAGTGATTATGTTATTAATTCTGGAGTAATACATAAGCAGTGATCATGTTATTAGTTAAGGAGTGATACATAAGCAGTGATCATATTAGTAGTTAAGGAGTGGTACATGGTCAGTGATCATGTTATTAGTTAAGGAGTGATAGATAAGCTGTGAGTATTTTATTAGTTAAGGAGTAATACATACACAGTGATCATGTTATTAGTAAAGGAGTGATATGTAAGCAGTGATTATGTTATTAGTTAAGGAGTAATACATAAGCAGTGATCATGTTATTAGTTAAGGAGGGATACATAAGCAGTGATCATGTTATTAGTAAAGGAGTGCTACATAAGCAGTGATTATGTTATTAGTTAAGGAGTGATACATGGTCAGTGATCATGCTATTACTTAATGAGTGATACATGAACAGTTATCATGTTCTTATTTAAGGAGTGATACATGAGCAGTGATCATGTTATTAGTTAAGGAGTGGTACATGGGCAGTGATGATGTTATTAGTTAAGAAGTGGTACATGGTCAGTGATCATGTTTGTAGTTAAGGCGTGGTACATGGATAGTGATATTGTTATTAGTTAAGGAGTGGTACATGGGAAGTGATAATGTTATTCGTTAAGGAGTGGTACATGGTCAGTGATCATGTTATGAGTAAAGGAGTGGTACATGGCCAGTGATCATGTTGTAAATTAAGGAGTGATACATGGTCAGTGATCATGTTATTAGTTGTGGCACAAAGTCAGAGATCATGTTATTAGTTAAGGAGTGTTGCATGGTCAGTGATCATGTTATTAGTTAAGGATTGATACATAAGCAGTGATCATGTTATTAGTTAAGGAGTGATACATACGCAGTGATTATGTTATTAGTTAAAAAGTCGTGCATGGTCAGTGATCAGATTATTAGTTAAGGAGTTATACATGAGCAGTAATAATGTTATTAGTTAAAGGGTGGTGAATTGTCAGTGATCATATTATTAGTTAAGTAGTGATACATGATCAGTGGTCATGTTATTAGTTAAGGAGAGGTACATGAGCAGTGAGCATGTTATTAGTTAACTAGTGATACATGAGCAGTGATCATATTATTAGTTAAGGAGAGGTACATGGTCAGTGATCATGTTATTAGCTAAGAAGTGGTACATGTTCAATCATCATGTTATCAGTTAAGGAGTTGTACATGGTCAGTGATCATGCTATTAGTTAAGGAGTGATTCATGAGCAGTACTCATGTTATTAGTTACGGAGTGATACATGAGCAGTGAACATGTTATTAGTTAAGGACTGGTTCATGCTCAGTGATCATGTTATAAGTTAAGGAGAGATATATAACCAGTGATCATGCTATTAGTTAAGGAGTGATACATAAGCAGTAAGCATGTTATTAGTTAAGGAAGGGTACATGGTCAGTGATCATGCTATTAGTTAAGGATTGATTCATGAGCAGTGATAATGTTATTAATTAAAGAGGGATGCATGGTCAGTGATCATTTTATTAGTTAAAGAGTGATACATGAGCAGTGTTCATGTTATTAGTTAAGGAGTGATACATGAGCAGTGATAATGTTGTTAATTAAAGAGGGGTACATGGTCAGTGATCATGTTATTAGTTAAAGAGTGATACATAAGCAGTGATCATGTTATTAGTTAAGGAGTGGTACATAAGCAGTGATCATGTTATCAGTTAAGGAGTGGTACAGGGTCAGTGATCATGTTATTAGTTAAGGAGTGATACATGAGCAGTGATCATGTTATTAGTTAAGAAGTGATACATCGGCAGTGATCATGTTATTAGTTAAGGAGTGGTACATGGTCAGTGATCATGTTATAAGTTAAGGAATGATACTTAAGCAGTGTTCATGTTATTAGTTAAGGAGTGGTACATGGTCAGTGCTCATGCTATTAGTTAAGGAGTGATACATGAGCAGTTATCGTGTTATTTATTAAGGAGTGATACATAAGCAGTGATCATGTTATTAGTTATGGAGTGGTACATGAGCAGTGATAATGTTATTAGTTAAGGAGTGATACATGAGCAGTGATCATGTTATTAGTTAAGGAGTTGTACATGGCTAGTGATCATGCTATTAGGTAAGGAGTGATACACAAGCAGTTCTCATATTATTAGTTACAGAGTGGTACATGGGTAGTGATCATGTTATTAGTTAGGGAGTGGTACATGGTCAGTGATCATGTTGTTAGTTAAGGAGTGTTATATGGGCAGTGATAATATTATTAGTTAAGGAGTGGTACATGGTCAGTTATCATGTTATTAGTTAAGGAGTGATACATGGTAAGTGATTATGTTATAAATGAAGGAGTGGTGTATGGGAGGTGATCATGTTATTAGTTAAGGAGTAGTACATGGTCAGTGAACATGTTATTAGTTTTGGAGTGATACATAAGCAGTTATCATGTTATTAGTTAAGCAGTGGTACATGGTCAGTGATCATGTTATTAGTTAAGTAGTGATACATAAGCAGTGATCATGTTATTAGTTAAGGAGTGATACATAAGTAGTGATCATATTATTAGTTAAGGAGTGGTACATGGTCAGTGATCTTTTTATTAGTTAAGGAGTGATGCATACGCTATGATTATGTTAATAGTTAAGGAGTGATACATAAGCAGTGGTCATGTTATTAGATAAAAAGTGATACATAAGCTGTGATTATGTTATTAGTGAAGGAGTAATACATAAGCAGTGATCATGTTATTAGTTATGGAGTGATACATTAGCAGTTATTATGTTATTAGGTAGGGAGTGGTACACGGTCAGTGATCGTGATATTAGTTAAGGAGTGATTCATGAGCAGTTATCGTGTTATTATTTAAAGAGTGATACATGTGCAGTGATCATGTTATTAGTTAAGGAGTGGTACATGAGCAGTGATAATGTTATTTGTTAAGACATGGTACATGATCAGTGATCATATTATTAGTTAAGCAGTGGTACATGGGTAGTGATCATGGTATTAGTTAAGGAGTGGTACATGGTCAGTGATAATGTTATTAGTTAAGAAGTGGTACATTGTCAGTGATCATTTTATTAGTTAAGGAGTGATACATGGTCAGTGATCATGTTGTAAGTTAAGGAGTGATACATGGTCAGTGATAATGTTAGGAGTGGTACATGGTCAGTGATCATGTTATTAGTTAAGTAGTGATACATGGTCAGCGATCATGTTATTAGTTAAGGAGTGATACATAAGCAGTGATCATGTTATTAGTTAAGGATAGTACATGGTCAGTGATCATGTTATTAGTTTAGGAGTGAAACATAAGCAGTTATCATATTATTAGTAATGGAGTGGCACATGGGTAGTGTTCATGTAATTAGTTAAGGAGTGGTACATGGGCAGTAATAATGTTATTTGTAAAGGAGTGGTACATGGTAAGTGATCATGTTATTAGTTATGGAGTGAAACATGGTAAGTGATCATGTTATAAGTTAAGGAGTGGTATATGGGAGGTGATCATGTTATTGGTTAAGGAGTGGTACATGGTCAGTGATCAAGATATTAGTTAAGGAGATATACATCAGCAGTGATTATGTTATTAGTTAAGTAGTGATATGTAAGCAGTGACTATGTTATTTGTTAAGGAGTGATAAATAAGCAGTGATCATGTTAATAGTTAAGGAATATACATAAGCAGTCATTATGTTATTAGTTAAGGAGTAATACATAAGCAGTGATCATGTTATTAGTTAAGGAGTGATACATAAGTAGTGATCATATTATTAGTTAAGGAGTAGTACATGGTCAGTGAACATGTTATTAGTTAAGGAGTGTTAAATAAGCTGTGATTATGTTATTAGTTAAGGAGTGATACATAAGCAGTGATCATTTTATTAGTTAAGAAGTGATACATAAGCAGTGATTATGTAATTAGTTAAGGAGTAATACATAAGCAGTGATCATGTGGTATTTGTTAAGGAGTGATACATAAGCAGTGATCATGTTATTAGTTAAGGAGTGGTACATGAGCAGTGCTCACATTATTAGTTAAAGAGTGATACATAAGAAGTGATCATGTTATTAGTTAAGGAGTGGTAAATGGTCAGTGATCCTATTATTAGTAAAGGAGTGATACATGGGCAGTGATCATGTTATTAGTTAAAGAGTTAAACTCTCCTGCTTATGAAGTTTCATCTCTAAATGAGACATCAGGCCAATACAATAGGATCAAAGGGTATTTTAGGGATTTGTTTATCGAAGGGAGGATTGATATTGACACCTTCAATTTTATCAACATCTCTTTTCCCAGAGTCCCAGTTATGTTTGGGATCCCTAAAATCCATAAAAACCTGTCAGATCCACCGATGCGGTCCTTAGTAGATGGGAGATGTTCCATTACCCACCCTTGTGCTAAAGTGGTTGATTACATTCTTGGTAAATACCTTATGTTACTACCTCAAATCTGTAAAGACTCTTGGTCTTTCTTAAAGTCTATAAATGACATTCCCTTCGACCCGTCTTTCAACTTTTTAACCATCGATGTGGTGGACTTATACACCTCCATACCACACCAAGAGGCGGTGGAATGGGTTGAGCTAATGCTAGTAGATTTAAAAGCACCGAAAGATGAGATTGATGTTGTTACTCTCCTTCTCGACATCATTCTATCTTCTAACTTCTTTATTTTCAACAACTGCCACTACCTGCAGAAAAGGGGAATTGCCATGGGCTCCCCTTGTGGAGGTAGTGTGGCTAATTTAGTGGTTGCTTATTGGAAAAAACCTTTCTCCTACATAACCCCCAGTTCAAAAACCTTATTAAGTTTTACACACGCTTTTTAGACGATGTGTTTGTTCTCATTCAGGGCGACTTGGATATTGCTGTAAATTTGATTAAATATATGAATGAGTCATGTACCTTTTTAAAATTCACTTATCATTTTTCAGTCAGTGAAATTGATTATCTTGACGTTTAACTAGTTAAGGACCTTCATAACAATCGACTTCTTTCTAGTATCTTTAGGAAGCCTACTTATTGTAATGCTTTCTTACATTTCTCAAGCAACCACTCTTGGAAACAGAAGAGGTCAATTGTTAAAGGCCAGCTAGTTAGAGCCACACGTATGTGTAATACATTAGTGGCCTTCGAAGACGAGTGTTCCACCCTTAGAAACATGTTTTTGAATAGGGGATACCCTATTGAGTTATTAGATAATTTAATTGAAGAGGTTTCTCTTAAAAGAGATTTGGGATTTTACCAACCCCTTCTTCAGGGTTTCAAACAGGTCACCCTTGATGCCATCGAACCTTTGAGCTCGTCCCCTTACAGCATGGAATCGGTACCCTTTCAACATGAATTTAGTAGTTCCCTTCATGGTCAACCTACACCAACTCGTGACTTTAAGACCAGTTTAATTATTACACACAACAGACAGGTTAACAATATGTGTTCTATTGTTAAGAAGAATTGGCATTTTATTTTAAATAATGCCTTCTTATCTGAGATTTTGGGCCACTCCCCCTCTTTTGTGTTTAAAAGGGGTAAGAATTTAAAAGAGCTGTTGCAAACAGGAGACTTTTTATATCCCACAACTAGACAAACTGGGACATACTCCTGTGGGGCCTGTAATTGGTGTAGACTCTTGAGGGTAGGGAGTTCTTTTTCCATAAAAGGGGAAAAATTCAATATTAACCACAAGATCAGTTGTGATTCTAGGTCAGTGGTTTATATTGCATTCTGTAACTGTTGCCCTGCATTTTATGTTGGTAAAACGGACCGTAGGTTACGGGACCGAGTTTACCAACATAATTATGCCATAAAAAAAAAAAAAAAAAAATAAAAATAAAAAAGTTGACAATGCCCTTTCAAAGCATATTATTGATCATGCTGGGCACAGTTTTTGTTTTATGGGGATTGACCTTGTTAGGGTTGGGATTAGAGGGGGCCCCCAACCCCTTTTGCTTGAAATAAAAGAATTGGAATGGCAATTGTTATTAGATGCTTTCTCTTCCCCTGGATTAAATGAAGCCTGCAACATTTCTGTTATTTTAAAATACAAAAGTTACCTCAGATATTAGATGTGTATCTTATTTAAAAGCTTGATACTATATGAGACCCTATATTTTTTCTCTTGTTTCCATTCTTGTTTGGATAGGACTTTTTCTTTGCTATGTTCCTTTTATATGTTTTAATACATTGCAAGCCTTTAAAAAGGTGTTAACACCGCTAGTCGGTTTTTATCAGATTGCTGTAAAAAATTTTACAATATTATTTTTGGTTACTGAAGTGGTTAATATGCAATTTTAATGTGATTACTGTTTTATTTGTACTAATGGGAAATGTATGCACACTTTTTCCAGCAAACAGTGTCTCTAGTAATTATAAACTAATTGCTTTGGTTGTTAAGGAAATGACATCATGACAACTACATTTTAGAATTTAAACAGTGGTTTTGGCGCTTCTTTTTTGTCTGAAGAAGCTTCTGTTGCACAGAAGCGAAAATGTTCTTAATAAAATACGTTAACTTTTTCTTGTTTCCGGAGGTTTTCCTGGACTCGCTTTGCCTTCTTGTTTTGCCGATGTTATTAGTTAAAGAGTGGTACATGGCTAGTGATCATGCTATTAGTTAAGGAGTGATACACATGCAGTGATCATATTATTAGTTATGGAGTGGTACATGGGTAGTGATCATGTTATTAGTTAGGGAGTGGTACATGGTCAGTGATCATGTTATTAGTTAGGGAGTGATACATGGTCAGTGATCATTTTATTAGTTAAGGAGTGATACATAAGCTGTGATTATGTTATTATTTGAGGAGTAATACATATGCAGCGATCATGTTATTAGTTAAGGAGTGATACATAAGCAGTGATCATGTTATTAGTTAATGAGTGATACATAAGCAGTGATTATGTTATTAGTTAGGGAATGATACATGGTCAGTGAGCATGATATTAGTTAAGGAGTGATACATGAGCAGTTATTGTGTTATTATTTAAAGAGTGATACATGTGTGGTGATCATGTTATTAGTTAAGGAGTAGTACATGGGCAGTGATTATGTTATTAGTTAAGAAATGGTACATGGTCAGTGATCATGTTATTAGTTAAGCAGTGGCACATGGATATTGATTATGGTATTAGTTAAGGAGTGGTACATGGGCAGTGATAATGTTATTAGTTAAGAAGTGGTACATGGTCAGTGATCATTTTATTAGTTAAGGAGTCGTTCATGGTCAGTGATCATGTTGTAAGTTAAGGAGTGGTACATGGTCAGTGATCATGTTATTAGCTAAGGAGTGATGCATAAGCAGTGATCATGTTAATAGTTAAGGAGTAGTACATGAGCAGTGATCATGTTAATAGTTAAAGAGTGATACGTATGCAGTGATCATGTTATTAGTTAAGGAGTGGTACATTGTCAGTGATCATGTTATTAGTTAAGTAGTGAAACATAAGCAGTGATCTTATTATTAGTAAAGGAGTGGTACATGGGTAGTGTTTATGTTATTAGTTAAGGAGTGGTACATGGGCAGTGATAATTTTATTAGTTAAGGAGTAGTACATGGTCAGTGATCATGTTATTAGTTAAGGAGTGATACATAGTAAGTGATCATGTTATAAGTTAAGGAGTGGAACATGGGAGGAGATCATGTTATTAGTTAAGGAGTGGTACATGGTCAGTGGTCATGTTATTAGTTAGGTAGTGATATATAAGCAGTGACTATGTTATTAGTTATTGAGTGATACATAAGCAGTGATCATGTTAATAGTTAAGGAGTATACATAAGCAGTCATTATGTTATTAGTTAAGGAGTGATACATAAGCAGTGATCATGTTATTAGTTAAGGAGTGATACGTAAATAGTGATCATATTATTAGTTAAAGAGTAGTACATGGTCAGTGAATATGTTATTAGTTAAGGAGTGTTACATAAGCTGTGATTATGTTATTAGTTAAGGAGTGATACATAAGCAGTGATCATTTTTTTAGTTAAGAAGTGATACATAAGCAGTGATTATGTTATTAGTTAAGGTGTAATACATAAGCAGTGATCATGTGGTATTTGTTAAGGTGTGATACATAAGCAGTGATCATGTTATTAGTTAAGGAGTGGTACATGAGCAGTGATCATGTTATTAGTTAAAGTGGGGTACATGGCTAGTAATCATGCTATTAGTTAAGGAGTGATACACATGCAGTGATCATATTATTTGTTTTGGAGTGGTACATGGGTAGTGATCATGCTATTAGTTATGGAGTGTTACATGGTCAGTGATCATGTTATTCGTTAGGTAGTGATACATGGTAAGTGATCATGTTATAAGTTAAGGAGTTGTATATGGGAGGTGGTCATTTTATTAGTTAAGGAGTGGTACATGGTCAGTGAACATGTTATTAGTTTAGGAGTGATACATAATCAGTGATCATGTTATTAGTTAAGGAGTGGTACTGGGTCAGTGATCATGTTATTAGTTAAGTAGTGATAGATAAGCAGTGATCATCTTATTAGTTAAGGAGTGATACATGGTCAGTGATCATTTTATTAGTTAAGGAGTGATACATAAGCTATGATTATGTTATTAGTTAAAGAGTGATACATAAGAAGGGGTCGTGTTATTAGATAAGGAGTAATACATAAGCTGTGATTATGTTATTATTTAAGGAGTAATACATATGCAGCGATCATGTTATTAGTTAAGGAGTGATACATAAGCAGTGATCATGTTATTAGTTAATGAGTGATACATAAGCAGTGATTATGTTATTAGTTAGGGAGTGATACATGGTCAGTGATCGTGATATTAGTTAAGGAGTGATACATGAGCAGTTACTGTGTTATTATTTAAAGAGTGATACCTGTGCAGTGATCATGTTATTAGTTAAGGAGTGGTACATGGGCAGTGATAATGTTATTAGTTAAGAAGTGGTACATGGTCAGTGATCATTTTATTAGTTAAGGAGTGGTACATGGTCAGTGATCATGTTGTAAGTTAAGGAGTGATACATGGTCAGTGATCATGTTAGCAGTGGTACATGGTCATTGATCATGTTATTAGTTAAAAAGTGAAACATAAGCAATGATCATATTATTAGTAAAGGAGTGTTACATGGGTAGTGTTCATGTTTTTAGTTAAGGAGTGGTACATGAGCAGTGATCATTTTATTAGTTAAGGAGTGGTACATAGTCAGTGATCATGTTATTAGTTAAGGAATGATACATGGTAAGTGATCATGTTATAAGTTAAGGAGTGGTACATGGTCAGTGGTCAAGTTATTAGTTAAGGAGAGATACATAAGCCGTGATCATGTTATTAGTTAAGAAGTGGTACATGGTCAGTGGTCAAGTTATTAGTTAGGTAGTGATACATAAGCAGTGGCTATGTTATTAGTTAAGGAGTGATACATAAGCAGTGATCATGTTAATAGTTAAGGAGTATACATAAGCAGTCATTATGTTATTAGTTAAGGAGTGATACATATGCAGTGATTATGTTATTAGTTAATGAGTGATACGTAAGCAGTGATCATGTTATTAGTTAAGGAGTGATACATAAGCAGTGATTATGTTATTAGTTAAGAAGTAATACATAAGCAGTGCTCATGTGGTATTAGTTAAGGAGTGATTCATAAGCAGTGATCATGTTATTAGTTAAGAAGTGATACATAAACAGTGATTATGTTACTAGTTAAGGAGTGATACATGTCAGTGATCATGTTATTAGTTAAGGAGTGGTATATGAGCAGTTATTGTGTTCTTGGTTAAGGAGTTATACATGAGCAGTGATCATGTTATTTGTTGAGGTTTGGTACATGGCAGTGATAATGTTATTAGTTAAGAAGTAGTACATGGTGAGTGATCATGTTGTTAGTTAAGGACTGGTGCATGGGTAGTGATCATGTTATTAGTTAAGGAGTGGTACATGGGTAGTGATAATGTTATTAGTTAAGGAGTGGTACATGGTCAGTGATTATGTTATTAGTTAAGGAGTGGTACAGTGTCAATGATACATGGTCAGTGATCATGTTATTAGTTGTGGTACATGGTCAGTGATCATGTTATTAATTAAGGAGTGGTACATGTCAGTGATCATGTTATTAGTTAAGCAGTGATACATAAGCAGTGATCATATTATTAGCTAAGGAATGGTACATGGGTAGTGCTCATGTTATTAGTTAAGGAGTGGTACATTGTCAGTGATCACGTTATTAGTTAAGTAGTGATACATAAGCAGTGATTATGTTATTAGTTAAGGAGTGATACATAAGCAGTGATCATGTTATTAGTTAAGGAGTATACATAAGCAGTGATCATATTATTAGTTATGGTGTGGTACATGGTCAGTGATCATGTTATTAGTTAAGGGGTGATACATAAGCAGTGAATATGGTATTAGTTATGGAGTAATACTTAAGCAGTGATCATGTTATTAGTTAAGGAGTGATACATAAGCAGTGATTATGATATTAGTTAAGGAGTGATACATAAGTAGTGATCATGTTATTAGTTAAGGAGTGATACATAAGCAGTGATTATGTTATTAGTTAAGGAGTAATACATAAGCAGTGATCATGTGGTATTAGTTAAGGAGTGATACATAAGCAGTGATCATGTTATTAGTTAAGGAGTGATACATAAGCAGTGATTATGTTATTAGTTTAGGAGTGATACATGGTCAGTGATCGTGCTATTAGTTAAGGAGTAATACATGAGCAATTATCGTGTCCTTAGTTCAGGAGTGATACATGAGCAGTGATTATGTTATTAGTTGAGGTGTGGTACATGGGCAGTGATACTGTTATTAGTTAAGACGTAGTACATGATGAGCGATCATGTTATTAGTTAACGACTGGTACATGGGTAGTGATCATGTTATTAGTTAAGGAATGGTACATGGGCAGTGATAATGTTATTAGTTAAGGAGTGGTACATGGTCAGTGATCATGTTATTAGTTAAAGAGTGGTGCAGTGTCAGTGATCATGGTTTAAGTTAAGGAGTGATACATGGCCAGTGATCATGTTATTAGTTGTGGTACATGGTCAGTGATCATGTTTTTAATTAAGGAGTGGTACATGGTAAGTGATCATGTTATTAGTTAAGGAGTGGTGCATGGGTAGTGATAGTGTTATTAGTTAAGGAGTGGTACATGGTCAGTGATCAAGTTATTAGTTAAGGGGTGATACATGAGCAGTGATCATGTTATTTGTTAAGGAGTATACATAAGCAGTGATTATATTAGTTAAGGAGTGATACATAAGCAGTGATTATGTTATTAGTTAAGGAGTGATACATAAGCATTGATCATATTATTAGTTAAGGAGTGGTACATGGTTAGTGATCATGTTATTAGTTAAGGAGTGATATATAAGCAGTGATTATGTTATTAGTTATGGAGTAATACATAAGCAGTGATCATATTATTAGTTAAGGAGTGATGCATAAGCAGTGATTATGATAGTTATGGAGTGATACATAAGCAGTGTTTATGTTATTTGTTAAGGAGTGATACATAAGCACTGATCATGTTATTACTTAAGGAGTGATACATGAGCAGTGATTATTTTATTAGTTAAGGAGTGGTACATGGTCAGTGATCATGTTATAAGTTGAGGAGTGACACATGGGCAGTGATCATGTTATTAGTTAAGGAGTGATATATGAGCAGTGATCATGTTATTAGTTAAGGAGTGATACATAAGCAGTGATCATGTTATTAGTTAAGGAGTGGTACATGAGCAATTATTATGTTATTAGTTAACGAGTGATGCATAAGCAGTGATTTATGTTTTTCAGGTAAGGGGTGGTACATGGGTAGTGATCATGTTATTAGTTAAGGAGTGGTACATGAGCAGTGATCATGTTATTAGTTAAGGAGTGATGCATTAGTAGTGATTATGTTATTAGGTAAGGCATGATACATGGTCAGTGATCATGTTATTAGTTAAGGAGTAGTAGATAGGTACTGATCATTTTATCATTTAAGAAAAGCAAGACAGGCAGTGACCATGTTATCTGTAAGGAGTGCTGAACAGGTTGTGATCATGTTATCAGGAAGTGCAACATGCACTGTGATCATGTTATCTGGTAAGGAGTACTTGGCAGGCAGTGGTCATGATGTTTCTATGGAGAGCTAAACAGGCAGTGATCTTGTTATCAGTTAAGCACCAATCCATAAGAATTGGCCGTGTCATAAGAGATTTAATTTCATTGGAGTTTACTAGGCTAACAGCTCAAGAGTCTTTACAAGCCTAGCCAGTATATCCTGATTTGTGGCCCCTAGGGGCAGGAGAATAGCATGGTTTAGTGCCTGTGCCATGAGTATTTTACAGATATTACCAATTGCCCTTATCCCGAAAGGACATAGGTATCACCCCAGGTGTGAATTTACTAATCCCCATCAGTCAATCAAGATTGGTCTTGAAGAGGGCCAGGGAAGGACTCTGATTCACATGAGTAGGAAGCCTATTCCATAGAAGGGCCAATTTCTGGGAAAGGTTTGTGTCTGTCCAGCATATTCTGTTTGCTTCACTGATCCCTAAAATGGGTGGCCCTAGTACTGTTTGATTTGCAGGTATGTAGCATCTCCATCAAGGCTGAATCTGTGAGTCAGGTCAAGCAAAGGTCATTAGGGAATTATCAGGTTATCTTTTAAGAAGTAATACATGGGAGGAGATTATGTTATAAGGTATGAGATGCTACATGTACACAGGTCATGTTATCATTTAAGACCTGCTATTTAAGAAACAATATCACAAGTTACCATTTAAGCAGTAGCATGTGCAGTGATTATGTTTGAATTTATGGAAATCTTCATGCATAATTATCACAATTTTGGTTAGTTGTGCTATATAATCAGGGATTATGTTTTCAGATATGAGATACTACATCGGCTCTGATCATGTTATCAGATAAGGAGTGTTATATGTGGGGTGATCATGTTATCAATTAAAGTGTGCTATACATGCATCAAGCATGTTTTCATTAAAGTGTTGCTACATAGACTGTGATCATGTCATCAGTTAAGGAGTGGTATATGTGCAGTGATCATGTTATCAGTTAAGGAATGTTATCTGTGCAGTGATCATGTTATCAATTACTTGGTGCTACATGGACTGAGATCATGTCATCAGTTAAGGAATGTTATATGTTCAGTGATCATGTTATCAGTTAAGGCATGTTATATGTGCAGTGATCATGTTCTCAGTTAAGGGGTGATAAATGTGCAGTGATCATGTTACCAATTAAAGAATATTATATGTGCTGTGATCATGTTATAAGTAAGTACTACATGAGCTGTAATTAGGTACCACTCCTGACCAGTGATTATCATATAAAGCTATTCTACATAAGCTATGATCATGTTATCAGGCAGTGCTACATAGACTGTGATTATATTATCAGGCCTTGGTGCATGTTCTTTGATTATGTTAGCTTGTAGTGCTACCTGGGAAGCCATCATGATTTCAATTAGGGAGTGTTACATAGGTAGTGACCATGTTATCAGGTAAGAGGTACTACACAAGCTGTGATCATGTCATCAGCTGAGTGTTATAGGTGCAATGCCCATGCAATCAATTGAAGAATGTTATGCATGCTGTGATCAAGTTATTAGTTAAGATGTGCTGCATGGGATGTGAACATGTTCTCAGTTAATGACTATTATATGAGAAGTGATCAAGTTATCAATTAAAATGTGTTATATGTGCAATGATCATGCTATCAGTTAAGGGGTGCTACATGGGCTGTAATCATGTTTCAGTAAAGCAGTGTTATATGTGCAGTGATCATGCTATTAGTTAAAGAATGTTAGATGTGCAGTGGTTCATAGGTTTATAGTTTCGTAGATTAGTACTAGGCTAACTGCCCTTGTGGGCCATTTTGTGCTTAGCCAGTTATTCCATGCAATAATCAAACCCTTGTGTCTGCAAGGTAAACACCTTAAGCAATCATTTTGTGATCATGTTATTAGTGAGTGCTACATGGGCTGTGATCATATTATTGGGCAGTGCTACCTAGACTCCAATTATACTATCAGACACTGGTACATGAGCTGCGGTCATGTTATCAAGGAGTGGTACATGACCAGTGATCATGTTATCAGTTAGGAAGCACTGCAATGGCACGGATCATATAATCAGCTACGGAATGCTACATGGGCTGTGATGATGTTATCATTTAAAACATATTAGGCATGCAATGATCATGTTATCAGTTAAGGGATGCTACATGGGCTGTGATCATGTTATCAGTTAAAATGTGTTATACGTGCAGTGATCATGCTATTAGTTAAGGGGTGATACATGGGTTGTGATCATATTATCAGTTAAGCAGTGTTATAAATGCTGTGATCATGCTATCAGTTAAAGAATGATATATGTGCAGTAATTCAGAGGTTCATAGATTAGTACTAGTCTAACTGCCCATATGAGCCATTTTAAGCCTAGCTAATTATTCCATGTGAGAATCAAACCCTGCACCTTGTGTCTGTAAGGTAAACATCTTAACCAATAACTTTTGATCATGATATTAGTGAGTGCTACATGGACTGTGATCATATTACTGGGTAGTGCTGCATAGACTCTAATTATGCTATCAGGCACTGGTACATGAGCTGTGGTCATGTTATCAAGGACTGCTACATGACCAGTGATCATGTTATCAGTTAGGGAGCACTGCAGTAGCAAAGATCATGTAATCAGTTAGGGGATGCTACATGGTCTGTGATTGTGTTGCCAGTAAGGGAGTGCTAAATGGTTTGTAATTATATTATGAGGTATTGATATAATGAAAGTGATCATATTAGCAACACAGACTGTCGTCATGTTGTAAGGGAGTGATTGATGGGCTCTAATCATGTACATAGTCTGTGATCCTGTTGTCAAGAAGTGTTACACAGACTGCGGTTATGTTATCAGTGAATGCTACAGGGACTGGATCATGTCATCAAGCAGCATTACATAGGCCATGATAATATTACCAGTTAGATAGTGCTACTCAGACAATGATTTTATAATAAGTTAAGCAGTTCTAGACAAGTAGTAATCATTTTATCAAGGGATAGTACATGAGAAGTGATCTTTTTATAAGTTAAGGAATGCAAGACAGGCAGTGATCAAATTATCAAGGAATATTACACAGGCAGTGATCTTGTTATCTGTTGAAGAGTGCTGCATGAGTCATGGTCATTTTATTGATACATTGCTACATGGGCAACGATTGTGTTATGACTTAAGGAGTGTAATAGGGCAGTGATCTTGTTATCAGTTAGGGGCTGCTACACAGCAACTGATTACATCATCTGGCAGAGATCAGGTTATCATTTAAGGAGTAATATGTGGGTAGTGGTCATGTAATTGATAATAGAGTGCTACATGCATGCTAATCATGCTATCAGTTAGGGACTACTATACAGAAATGATCATGCCACTGTGACATGATCGGATTATCATTTAAAGAGTATTATATGGACAGTTGTATTATATGTTTGGAAGTGGTGCATTCTTACATGGCGAGTTATGTTGTTATATGTCTTGAAAATGCTACAGTGGCAGTTATTCTGTGTTTAGAGAGTGCACAACATGGGCAACAATCATATTAACAGTTAGAAAGTGTTACTCAGGCAGTGATCATGTTATTTTATGTAATGTAACATAGGAACTGGAAACATCGTCAGGCAGTGATCAGGTTATCAGTGAATGATACATGGACAGTGATTATGTTATCAGTTAGCGATTGTGATCAACTTATTATGGAGCTCTACAGGGGAAGTAAGCATTTATCTTTAATGGGTCTGAACTGTTCTTTGATTTTATTAGTTAAGCAGTGCTACATGGACAGTTATATTATCCATTGGGAAGTATTACATTGGTAGTGATCATTTTATTACTTTATGAGTGATTCATGGGCAGGGATTATGTTACCCTTAGGAATGCTACATGGACAGGAAAAAATGACAGTGAGAAATCCTCAAAATATGGAAACATTCCTACAATGGGGCCAGGCCAAGCCAAGGGGGAGGATGGCTCCCCTGTTGTAGAAGGAAGTAGCAGTCCACAAAAATTACAAAAATTGTTAGGCCAAAGAACAGCTGTAGAGACGATAAAGTGGACTATTGAGGATGAGAAGGAAATTATATATTGTTACTTTTATGGAAAAAGCCCAGAATTCCCAGAGACAAGATATACAAAAAGATTAAGAAAAAAAGTTGAAGAAGAGAAAAACACTTCTGCAAGAAAAACTTTCAGAAGCTTCAAATAAAAGTTTGTGGTCATTAATACAACAGGTTTTTGAAAAAAAAACAGTATATAGATCAAGAAACTTTGATCTATTTGGAAAAAGAAGTATCTGAAGAAGTGTGAAAATGTGAACAACAAAATCTAGTGATTTTTGAAAAATATAAAAATGAAATATGGACATGGGATAAAAGAGAGATTTGATATGATGCAATATCTATGCAAAGGTGAAAGCCAAATTAATCGACATGAAGAAGGCAGCCCCAAAGATATTTGAAGAGAAATATAGGCAAAGGCATCTAGATATGAAAGATTTCACAATAAATAAAATAATATGACAAAGAGGGAATGTAGAAAAGAAAATTAGTAAAGTAGAAGTTAAAAAAATAGAAGTTGAAGTTATAGAGTGCCTGCAAAGTAAAGGATTTGATGTAGAAGGCCTAACACAGGTTACATCACATCATGATGGAATGAGTCCTCAAAGTAAGGAGAAACAGGAAGATCAGGAGACATCTGAAGAAGAATTATGGACATGGGAAAGAAAAAGAGATTTAATATGGTGTAATATCTATGCAACGGAGAAAGCAAACTAATCAATAAAAAAGAGCAGCACCAAAGATATTTGAAAATAAATACAGGCTAAGGAATCCAGACATGGAAAACTTTACAATACAAAAAATAAGACGATAAAGAGGAAAAGTAGAAAAGGAGATCAGTAATGGAGAACTTAAAACAAATAGAAACTGAAGTCATGAAGTACCTCCAAAGTGAAGGATTTGGTGAAGAAAATCTAATTCAGAAAGCACCACAACAGGACAGAGCAGTGGAATTCCAAATTAAGAGGAAACCAGTGGAATGGGAAGCAATTGGTCAAGTGCCATATGAAGATATTTTGGAGCCTTCCACAGAAAACCAGTATAAACATTCACTTGAAGCTGGACAGCAAGGGAAAGAACAGGAAACTGTGGAAACCTTGATGCAGTTAATGTTGAGGAGTGATAGGCCAGTGCATTCTCGTATGACAGAGCAATAGATGGCACAGGATGAAGCTGAAGAGAATGTACCACAGGAAGATGCAATAGAACTTTCTATAGAATGCTCACAGGAAATGGAAAACAAAAAATGCACCCTCAGTTTAGAAGAAACTGAGCTAAGAGTAGAGTTGCTTGACTTAATAGAGATAGATAGACATATTAAGATCAATGAAAGAAATAGACTGCAGAAGGTCAATAAAACCCAAAAAATCAGAAGTTTAATAAAACAAATGAACTCAGTAATTAAAACTCTTCATAGAGATTCATGCGATATAACAGAAGTAAACAGGATATATTACTGTGTAGCTAAATTAATAACTGATAAAGTTCTACCACAAGAACACAGGGTAGTGAGGGAGAGAAAGGGGAGAAATTGAATATCGTCATGGAAGTATTGAATAGAGAAAACCATAAAGCAACTAAGACAAGAAATGTCACTATTACAAGAGTATAGAAGAGGGAACAGATCAACAAAAATACTCAAAAAGATAAACATGATAAAAGCAATGCATATTAGAACAAATCAGGATCTATCATGCACTATCACAAATAATAAACTAAAAATCTCAGCACAGACAGAAAAACTTAGAAGATACATGGACAAATATAAAGGAAAAGTACAAAATAAGCAATTTATTGATGACCCAAAAAAGTTTTATAAAGAATTAGGAAATAAAGTAAAAGGAATTGAAAGATCACCGAAAAGAGAAGAAATAGATACATTTTGGAAAAGTATCTATGAAGATCCTGTGGAACATAACAAAGATACTAAATGGATAGACAGAAGAAGTAAAAGAAAGAATAAGAAGTTTAAAGGTACAAGATATGAAATGGCATGAGGTAACAACCAGAAAGATTGAAACTAAGTAAATAAAAGCCTCTAAATGGAAAACTCCAGGCCCAGATGCAGTACCTAATGTCTGGTTAAAGTATTAACATCTTTGCATGAAGATTTAGCCATGAGAAAGAATTATTTACATGCACATCCCAAAGAGACATCAACATTTCTAACAACTGGAAAAACAATGCTCCTACTTAAGACTGAACCTGCAAGCTACCCTAAAATTTATAGACCAATAACTTGCCTTCCGATGACATATAAACTATACACTGGAATTGATGCTGACAGAGTATATAGTCATTTAGAAGAAAACTCAATTATGGCAATAGAACAAAAGGGCAATAAAAGAAAGTCATATGGAACAAAAGGTCATTTGTTGTTAAATAAAGTCATAGTGGAGAACTGTAAAAAGGGAAAGAATTTAAGTATGGCATGGCTTGACTACAAAAAAGCATTTGATAGTATCTCACATTCATGGGTAAAAGAGTGCTTAAAATGTATAAGATACACCTTACACTGATCGACTACATTACACCGACCATGAAACAGTGGCAGACCACAATGCAATTATGCCACAATAAAGGACAACTTATTATTCCAGGGATAAAACTCCAAAGGGGGATATTCCAGGGTGACTCTCTGTCTCCTTTGCTATTTTGCCTTGCCCTTAATCCATTAAGCTGTCTACTTAACAGCTTAGATCATGGCTATAATTTGGATCCTAGAAATCAACAAAGTGCAACTAGAAATCGACAAAGTGCAAAGACTTCTCAACTTCTCTTTGTTGATGATTTGAAACTGTATATAGCTCATCAGATGAGGAACTGAAAGCACAGCTGCAAGTTGTTAAAACTTTTTCAGTTGATATAAGAATGTCATTTGGTCTTGATAAATGTGCAAAAGCAACCTTTAAAGCAGAAAAACTGCAACACCAAGAAAACATCAGTTTGGGACAAGAATGTGATATAGAAGAATTTGAGCAAGAGGGAGTGTATAAATATTTTGAAATTGATGAAGGATCAACAATAAAGCATGAACAAATGCGAATAAAACTTAGTAAGGAACACTTTAGAAGACAAATTAATGCTGAAAACAGCATTTACATCTAGGAATAAAATCCAAGCTATAAACCAATTTGCTCTTCCTTTCCAAACTTACAGTTTTGGAGTGATTGACTGGCCCCAAAATGTGCTGGAAAGATTATATATTAAAACAAGAATGATGCTTCATGCTCAACAAATTATTTATAAAAATCAGTGCATGCCAAGATTATATATCCCCCATTCTGAAGGAGGGTTGGGCCTCCTTGAAGTTGATTACATGTATAGATCTGCAATCATGGGACTCCACACATATTTGCTGACCTCATAAGACCCAAACATAGTGAAAGTTTTGAAACATAAGGAAAATAAATCTTAGATGACTTCACTGCTTAAGATAGCAGAAGCATATTGGTGTCAAGCAGGAATGGAAATCAAACCACAAGTAGATAAAAATCAGACAGCAACTGAAAGAAAGAATATAGGATGAAGGGACAGATAAAAAGGCAAGAAATATGGAAAAAGTATAAGTATAGTTGCAAGTGTAGAAAACTTCTGGATGGACCTCATGTTGATCAGGAACAAATGCAGGAATGGTTAAGGAGATGCGAATTTAAACCAAGAGATTAAAGGTTAATAATGGTGACCCAAGATAGTGGGCTACATACACGTTGGTTTACAAAGTCCATAGAACATGTGGGAGAAACAGACAAATGTAGGTTTTGTAAAACAGAATTGGAAACAGTTGCACACCTTGTTGCTTGTTGTGACATACTAATGGCTGAAGGACTGTATACTGAAAGGCATAATAATGTGGTGAGACTGTTGCACTGGGGTTTGTGCAAACATTACGGTACTGAAGTAGCTGAAAATCACTGGAAATATGAGCCACAAAGAATCATAGAAAATGATGAAGTCTACATTACATGGGATCATCCATTACCAACAGTTCAAAATATGGATGTTAGAAAACCAGATATAGTTGTCCAGGAAAAGAAGGCAAAAGTAGCATTGATCATTGAAATTGCCATACCCAGTGACTACAGTGTTTTGTATACAGAGAAACACAAAGTCATAAAATGTCAGGATTTGCAGGCAAAAACAAGACCAATGTGGAAGAAAGATACCCAGATAGTTCCAGTAGTAGTAGGAGCAATGGGTCTTAGAAAAAAGAGTCTACAATCATATTTAGATATGTTACCAATACATGTAACACCATACAAATTGCAGAAGGAGTCATTACTGGGCACATTGCGAGTGCTGTGAAGAGCACTACTGGCTGACATCAAACAGTGAACCAATACTAATTTCATGAACTTTAATCGTACTTTGACTTAGGAATGGGATCCATTCCCATCACGGTATTAGAAACCCAAAAGATTTGGAGAAATTAAAAAAAGACAGTAACCATATTATCACTGAGGGATGACTACATTGGTAGTTGCCATGTTCCTTAACTATTGCCTAGGAATGACCATCTTATTCAAGAAGTATTAATTCTGCAGTGGTCATGGTCACATTATCAGTCAGGGAGCATTACATGAGAGATGATCACATTATCAATTAAAGTGTGGTACCTGAGCAGTGACCATGTTATCATTAAGAAGTGCTACATAGGCTGTGATAATCTTATTTAAGGAGTAAGTTGTTGTTTCAAAATACAAATGATATTTCGTGACAAAATGATGTTGGAATTAGCAGTTTCAGTTTAGTCAGTGTGTCAGCAATGTTTTTCATTTAACATCATACAGGGAGCCACAGCTTAGGGAATTGCCAGAGGATGCTCACAACCAGCTGCACATGGGAGTTACTACAGTTGCCCTGAGCCAAGGGCAACTATATGTGACCTTTGAAGGGGGTCAGTAAAGCTTCATCAGGCCAGCATCAACTGTTTATATAATTTGATGGGGGGGGGGCAAACCAATGATAGCAATGCCTGAAGTAGCTGCAAGTGTGTGTTTCAGCAACTTCATTTGAATGTGCAGGAACTTGTTTATGTGAAGCAGATTTGATGGCAGACACAGTGAAGCACCAAAAACATGGTGGCAATTGGGATTTGGGGTCACATGGTACAGGAATTGACCAGAAACTATCTTAGTAGAAACCTTTCAATGAGAAAAGAATAATCTGTATCTGTCATACCAGCAAACATTTTGGATACATATAAATTAAATGACTTTGGAATGAATAAACATAGTTACATTCATAAAACAGTTTAAATAATATTATGTAAATTGCAGACTAACTGCAATACTATTATGGGAGGAGGATAACTTCACATTGACATATCTCTGTAACTCTTGGCTTGAGTCATAGACTTAGTTTATAGGTTCATAGGTTCATGGATCAGTAAAAAACATATAACCTACTGAACCTCAGGAAACATGACCACAGTGACCCCATGTGGGACGTGTAAACATCATATTGTTGTCTAATTCCTTTTCTTCCAAAAATGATGGAGGATGCCTAATACAAATTAAACTACTATGAAGCTAATTCTTGGTCAGTCAGATCTCCATGCTATTCATCTGTAGTTTATGTAAACCAAAAATATAATGTTAAAGAGACTCTCTCACTCATTTACTTTCAGATTTCAGCCTAATATCAAGTACAGAAACTTCAGCAGAAGAATATCTGCTGAAAACATTAGCTGAACCAATTAGGTAACATAGATATCTATTTCACTTGGACACAAATGCACTTCATATAATCAGCTTTTACAAAGTTGCAGAAAGCATGTTTTTATTGGCGGAGAACTCACATGTAGAGTTAGTCATGAAACAAAACTTCTAAACAATGATGAACAGTAACTGTTTTCCAACATTTACACAAATACTAGACTTAAAACAGAACAGTATTTAATGAGGATTTAGTCTACAGCTTCAGGAAGCTTGAGAGGTCTGTGATTAGGAAAGAAAATGGATTTCTGCATACTTAGTATCTCATTTGCCCTACAAAGAATGACATGCATATATGCAATTCCATGTTACATAGACATATTACTGTCATTCTTGTAGTGTAACAATCTCTCCCTGGGATTCAGTAACCTTCTGTGCAGGAATATCTTATTCCTGCATGGAAACAACCATTTAAGAGCAGCACGGCAGCACACCATACATAGTTATAAAGGCGTGCTGCCTCTGCTCCTAAACGGACACGGAGCATGGATGAATGCAGGGAGTGTTTCTGATAGCAGAGCTCTCACAATATACATGCCCCTGCACTCAAGAATTTATGTTTGGCAATTACAATGAGCGAGAATGCACATAGGGTGTTGCCACTTCTTCAAATGCCCAAAGTGGGACTGCTAGTCTACAAACGTGACATGTTGCAGGACAAAACACACACACAGCCATTGCAAAAGTCAAAGCCCCTCTTTCCAGGAAAACTCTACACTCATAGCAACAGAAACACACCAGGATTTCTGTCAAATGTGCAGATGAATGCAGAAATCCACAGCAATAAGTGCAATCTGTCCCTTCCTACAGAAAATAACACTAGAAATATTTTTTTTTATCAAACTGATTAAATTTAACCATAGATGAGCGGGTTTGCCAATTGTTTAGCTACGCATACTCTAGCTTAAATGGCACAAGAAGGTAAATAGCAAAATACATTCAGTAGCAGCAGTATTGCAATAGTATAGTGGTTAGAATGTTCACTTTACAAGCGGTCATTCCCGGTTCAAGCTTCACTGTAGTAAATTCCCATGTGAAAGCAATTCATGAACATTTTTTTGTTGTATAATCTACTAAATAACATATGTTTGTGAACTGGAGTACTGCATTAAGTGCAGATGTGAGGTGTCATTGTAATAATGCGGTAAAATCCACAGATAAGCACAAATGCCCCATACAGTATACGGACAGATGAATCAGGGGTACTAAACAAAGTTATAATCTGTAATGAATGATAAATCAATATCATACAGCAAATAGTGTAAAAATATTATAAAGTGTCGAAATCGACCACCTTCCCAAGACCCGTGTTTCTTTTTTTTTCTAAATTAGTGTTGGGGTAAGCAAGAGTAAGCACTTTTAAGCAGCAGTAAGCGGGTTTAATTCTGTTTGTGTATATATATATATATATATATATATATATATATATATATATATATAGCTATAGATATATATAGATATATAAAATAACACAACAAATACATATATGACCAAAGGCACCGTTAATGTGGGTAAGGGGGCCCAAGTTAAGTACCTCTTGTAATTATTGATGTCATCCCCGCCTCCACAGCCAAACAGATTTGCCTTGCAACACAACACCAACACTTGCAAGTCTCACACAACATAACCACAAGAAGTTAACAGTAATCCATTTCACCTGTACGATGTCAGGATGGTATCAATAAGATATCATGCAGAACAGTCTGTCTACCATAGGGAATGTACAAAGTGGAAGCAGTAAACATTCCAATTATACATATACACACACACATATATGTGTATATGTATATATATATATATATATATATATATATATGTGTGTGTGTGTGTGTGTGTGTGTGTGTGTGTGTGTGTGTGTGTGTGTGTGTGTGTGTATACCTGCGGTGGTGATGCTGCGGTAGCGTTGTCACCTCACAGTAAGACGCTGTCCAGTTCGATTCCCAGCTAGAGCATCTTCTGTATGGAGGCATGTGTGAATGGGCGTACCTTCGTTGAAGGTGGTGCATCAGGGCTGGTAACTTGGCATGTGAAAATCAACTACCAATCATTAGCGGACCGGAGTTCAGCTGTGGCGACCCCTAACTGGGAAAAGCCGAAAGACACAATATATATGTGTGTATATACACAGATACACACATATACATATATTACTACATATAGATATGTATAGGAAGATACATATTTAGAGGGTGCACAGCATATTGAACAGCCAGTATTCCTACAGTAGCCACCTTTTAAAATGGACAGTGTTTTATTCTCTCATTCAAAAGACAATTATTGCATGAAACATATACCCACAGAGAAGTCAAAGGATATGACACCACACACAGGTTTGCATACATAAGAAATGTTTATTTGTGTACTATTTCAGTTGTATATGCCATTTCATATAGCTGTTAGGTGTTTGATATACATACAAACTGAGTAATGCAACTTTC